>NC_141534.1:182067500-182282500 GCF_021556685.1 Rattus norvegicus | reverse complement strand
CCATATGGACAGCTGAGAAAGTTGACTAAAAAGACTAGGTATTAACATCTGACCCCTTTGTACAGATTTGTGTTTGACAAAGAGCTAAACAATTGGCCCAAACTAATAATGACCAATACATCAGAGGCAAGAATTGAACAGAGGTTGTTGGACTTCAGAACTCATAAATCAAACCACTTTAGTCTTTGGATTTTTGCCTCCCTCCTCATTCAAACATTTCAAAAACCATCAGTGAATGAAAGCCACTATGAACTAAATTCCCTGTAATTCTAAGGGAGTTAGGGGAATGTTCATGACCAGCTGAGCCTTCTACAAACAGTAGTTACTTTTAAAAGAATGTAACGTTTATATTTGATTAGAAATACTTACATGATCTTTTTAAATTGGCCTTACCCAGAATATTTCTCACATTACAACAAGTATGTCACAGGAGTTTGTTAGTAAAAGTAAGTCTTGTAAATATCATAGGAGAAACAAAATCAACATTACTTGTTGGTAACCCCAGTTGCTTTCCTAAAAAAGCAAACGAGAATCGCCTGAAAAGCAGTAGCACTGATGAAGCCATTATTAATTAAATGGTCCATTAAAAGCCAGTCAGATGGCTTAGCAGTCAAGGTGGCTTCTATCAAAAGATGTCAGCCATGGAGCCCAGCATTCCTGAGTTATGTCATCGCTATTCATAATGTTGCAGGAGAGAACCAATTTCTACAGTTGTCCTTTGTTCTCCAAACATGCACCCTGGTGTGCCTGTCCATCTGCCCCCCCCAGCCCCCATGTGTGTGTGTGTGTGTGTGTGTGTGTGTGTGTGCATGTAACTATGTATGTGGGTGCCTGCAGAGAACAAAAGAAGGTATCAGATCCTCTGGAATTAGAGTTCCACATGGTTGTGAACCACATAATCAGGATGCTGGGAATTGAACTTGTGTCCCCTGGAAGAGTAGCAAGTGTTGTTAACTCTTGAGGTATCTCTCCAGTCTCCCCCTATCAAATCAATATTATTAGTTTTTCTATGTAATAGAAATAGTTACTTGGAAACACTCAAAGCAAAAACAATTACATTAACAACAGCCACTAAATAGATAACAAAGGTGAATCAAAACAAGAAACATGGCAGATCTATCTAGAAATATTACAGATTTAACTTTGGGATAGAGGAAAGGCTCATAAATCAGGAGATATTCATTTTTCCATATTAGAAACTTCAATATTTTAAAGATGTCATTTTCTCCCAAATTAATTTGTACATTTAATGCAATCCCAATTAAAATTTGATGAGATTTTTGTCTGGAACTTGACCAAATGATTTTCAAGTTCATTTGGAAGAATAATTGTGTTAGAAGAGTCATGAACAGAACAAGAAAAATGAGTAATGAGATTGACTTGCCCAATTTGAAATTAAATTATCACTGTGGGGTGGTAGGAAATAGCCAGAGAAAGCTATAAAACTAAAAAGGGAAGTCAGAAACTGAGTACAGGAGGAATAATAATTTGGTGTATATTAATAGTATCAGTTTAAAACATTAGGGAAAACCAACTATTTATTAAGCAGATGATTCAACAGAACATGATTGAAGGAAACTATATAAGAAAACAAACTTAAATCTTATACTGTAACCAATACAAAAATAAACTCTGAATGTTTCAAGATTTTTTTTTAAAGAAATCCTTAAAATTCCAGATCAAATTAAAATTAGTATCAAACTTCATGGTGTAAATGATTTTAAAATGTACAAATTCTATGGCTGAAAGGGTATGATTAATAATGCCTTTGCTTGTATAAAATTATATTACTTTTGGATAACAAAACCAAACTCCAATTTACCTGTCCATCTTAAGATTAATTAGTGCTCTTATACTATCAATAAATACTAAATGAGAAACTTCAACACTGTTTACAAGAATAGTAAACCACAATTCTTCCTTCACTTATAAAGAGGTCACATGAATCAGTAAGATAAGAGGATAATTCTTAAAATGTGACTTAAGGGTAGGCAAGGCAATTTATAGAATATCTACTCATGGTTTGATGATTGTAACATGTTGAATTCACTATCTGGGACACATAAACTAGCATATCAGTGACATGTCACTTGTTTGCTGGGTCCAGAGTGATTAAAGTTAATGATAGTATCCAGTTTAGTAAGGGCATAAAACCAGATATCCTCATACATGTGGGTAATGGTGTAAATCAGTTCAACAAGCCTTCTAGAGCAGTTTATTATGCAAATTGAAAAGGTGTTCATCCTTCAATTCGTTGGGTCAGTTCCTAGAATTTAAATTGGGGATACAACTAAGTGAACAACAGAAGATACAGGTTCAAGAAGGCTCACGACAGTCTCACACCATGAGAAACTTGAATACTTATAGTATAGAAGACATTATGGCATCTTCTCATAGTACAGTATAAGACAGGACCTAAAAGATGTCTAGTTATAATTTTTATACATCAGTTAAAATTGTTAAAGTTATTTCCACACAAGCAATAGCAATTGAAAATGGTATGGAAATCAACTATTTATTGTATAGATGAATCCATAGAATATGATAAGGGGGAATATGTAAATGCTTGTATAAATATGCTGATATGTGTGCTGGTGTGTGTGTGTGTGTGTGTGTGTTTATAAATTCCTACAAGGTGCTTTCTCTGTTTCTGTTTGTCTGACTGACTCTCAGTAAATTCAGTCGCTTAACCATAACTATATAAATATGAAGTTTAATGGTTCTGTGCTGTCCCTACCACTAAAACATACTTTCTTCACATGATTTTGTGAGAATCAAATGGTTTACACACAGTAACAATTAGAACATAATAGTGTAGTTACCTGTACTCAATAATTTGCTATTAGCATCCCTGTACTCATTATTATGGTTAATATTCTCATCATCTCCACCAAAATGCAAGAGACAAGCACTGTCCTCAAGGCAAACCACTGGGCAGTCCTGTACTCATTCTCCTCATTGCTACCACCTCAGTGTCATGTGGCCTTTGGGGTATAGAGACCTATGAGGTCCCACTGAGAGACATGTCGAGCCATGTTCATTCCCATTGAAGACTGTAGTCTCTCTTAGGTGTAGAGACTTAGAAATGACCAGTGAGATGTGGGATGCTAGAAGCATGAATTCTCTCTTAGGACCAGATCAGTACAGCGTCTATGATGGCATCCTCAGATCTGTAAGCTAATGGTCCCCATGAAACCCAGGCACTAAAGGTTAAGTTTAAAGCATCTGAGTGTTGTACACGCTAATGTTTCTAATTAGAGAACAAACCACGATCTTAAGACCGACTTTATTCTATCTTCTTCCTAGTTCTGAATTATGATGCACTGTAGGTAGTGTCAGGAGAGTATTGGACTGAGCTAAGTTATCCAGATCTGCATCACTGGTCCAATTTCACTAAGGTCTCTGTTGGAGGGCATTGCTGCTCAGAATGGTTAACCTGAGCCCTGAGGAGGAAGCAGGCCCTGAGCCTTTTTTGCCTTAGAGAAAGGGAGCGACCTCCCCCGGCGACAGCAGAACGGTGGGATCTTGTTTACCGTGGAGAAATGTTGATTTCATATTTGTCTGAATGTGTGAGATGAATGCCGGGCATGATTTACTCACTCCAGAAAGTGTTGCCTGTAATGTGGAGACACAGACCCGTTTAAAAGGAACAGCAATCACAGCCTTCGCTATTCATCTTCGGCTGCCTCGGGAGTACTGTGAGCTGATTGACTCTTGCCACAGCTGGCTGCTGGGAGAAGCTGTCGCCTCCCACCTCCCAGTGGCTCTGCTTTCCCTTACTCCTCGCTAGCATGAAATTCCTTGGCTCTTGAGACCCCATTCTGTAGAGCTGAGCATTAAGCCACTGTTTTCTGAGATGAGATGCTTAGCTTACCCTCACCAAACCACTGGCACCTGCCATCCAATCTGTGACCTTCGAGTAGATTGCTAGTTTGTTGTCTTGTCGGTTCATCATGGAGCCAGCTGTGCCTCTAGAAACTGTGCGAGTTGCCCAACCAATATACTTCTATCTACCAGCCTTTCTTGTGGCGAGGCCTGTCGGTGCTGGAATTCACCCTTTTTCTTATTTGTTTCTCATGATTCTTTTACTCAGTATCAAGCTTCTATAAAAACCACTGTGATCCTTAACCCAAAACGGTGACCTTGCTGATCCATTTGAGACGCCAAGATTGTCCAGGAATCTTGTTTCTACCTACCGGATTACTTATATAAGCCTCAGCTGTCTTGTCCTTCCTCACTCTACTTGAACTCTGCCCCATTCCAGTAGTTGAGTTTGCCTTTCCAGGGTCAGCCAGTTCATGGATCCAGCTGTGCCTCTGGAACTGAGTGAGTTGCCATCCAGGGTACTGGATCAGAGAGTCCCTACATATCAGCTGCTCTGCCAGGGACTGAAGCCCCAAGAGTGAACAGACACCCCAGTCTTTGCTAGAATGGCATGCCAGTAAAGGACAGGCTATAAGGACACAACTTCACATAAGATCCCACCAGTGGGATAAGTTGTGTGGTATAACAAAAAAAAATTTTAAAAAAAGATAAAAAGAAAAAAGAAAAAGCAAGGACTCACGAAGGTGTGGAGTGATATATTATCATCAACAAACCAGCTTTGATGACAGGCTTCAAGATGTAGGAAGGACCCTCGGATGTCTCAAACACACGGAGGAGTCCACAGAGAGCACCTGACCACTATACGCAGTGGGGCAGTGGAGTTAACAGTATACACGTTAGCTGTTCACGAATCCAGTTTTGTTCTCTCCAGGGTAATGAAAGAACAGCATCAAGGTAAGGGGATTGCTGTCCTTGTTAAGTATTTGATGGCGTGTTCCTATTTTCAAAACTCTTTAGAAACATCTGAAGTCCCCTCTCATCAGCCCTGTGGGATTCTGGGTGCTTCATTCTTCAGAAACGTTTTCCTCCCAAGTAAACGTCTGAGTAATAGTGGAGTCATACTCACATCGAGGCTGTTTCTCACTAGGAGTTTGTTTCAGAGACTTTTCCCGGATGTATATAAATATGACTTAAAAACTTTTTGGAAACAAATATTAGACCTAGCAGGAGGCACTGTTATAATTCTATGGACAGGAAACACAATCCTTTATTAATGTGTTTTTTCAAGGCTTCATGCATGCACAGGATAAATTCTCTTCCCACCCATTCCTCCATCCTCTCTCATTCTCTGACCACTTCTGGCAACCCTCTACCTCCTCTCACCAAGTACCCATCCCACTCTCATGTCTTCTTTGCTTTTCATTTTAGTTTTGTGACCCACTGAGTTCACCCAGGGCCATTCACATGAGCCTAGATGTGGAGCTCTCCAACGAAGCAATTACCTCACCAATGGCTACACTACAGTGCACCTACCTCTGCCCCAGCAGCCCTAGACTTTCATTCCCTCTCCTGAGCAGGACAGGCATTGCCTTCTCCAGTGCTGATCTGATGTACACCAGCTCAGCCTTTATGCAGGCAGCTCCAGCTGCTGTCCGTTCACAAATGCTCCAACAATGCCAAGCTCCTAAGTCAATGTTTCCAGCCCCCTCCCATCTCCTGACTCTTGGATTCTTCCCATCCCTTCTTTCAAGACGAGGAGAAAACTTCTTAGTGATCATTGCAAGCAATAGCAGTGATGTCAAACAGTGCCAGAATACTCAGTGCAAAGATACGTTGGGCTGTTCCTTCAGACATGGAATGTAACTTTACATTGCCCATCAAGCTGCTGAGGTGTTCTGCCTGGTTATCTTTCATATAATAGTTGCTTGCTTGTTTGTTATATGGTGATGATTGTAGGAAGAGAATCCAGAGCCTTGCAGTTGCCGAAGTCCCGCTGAGCTGTATCTCAGCCCCTGATGCTGGTTTTTAAAAGGCATCTCCTAGTTTTGCTTTATGGCTAAGTCGATGTTTGTTTTTCTGAAGGCAGAGAAAATACTAGCTAAATCCACCACTCCAGCTCTTCTGCTTCCATACAAACACGCTTTCAGTTTTAATCTAAAAATTAATTTAGTATTCCAGGGAAGGGGAGGGGCAGTCAATGATGAAGTATAAATAAACACCTCTTCAGTTCCAAACATGCCAGCAAATGCTACAGCCACCATGATCTCAGTTGCTTTGTCTGATCTCATGGACCAGGAAGGCAGTGACCATGGTCTCCTGATAAATGGATCTAATGCAACCTAACAGTCATTTGCAAGGGCACTGAAGGCAGAAAAGTTGCAAGGGCACTGAAGGCAGAAAAGGACACAATGCCTCAGAGTGGGCCACGTGTGGGGTGGGTGATGCACATAGGGAGTGAGTGGCCCACCGGTGAGAATCATAGACCATGCTGTAAAGAGGAAGTGCGTTGATTGACAAGAACAGGAAGTGGTGCCCCAAGTTACTTGTAAGTTAGAACTGAAAGAAAGAACATGTTATAAAAGGCAAACCCAGGGAAGCCAGGGGAAGTTTGCAAGCAGATCCAGGCTTCACTTAGGCATTCTGTATTTCTGTGCTGTCCCCCACGGCTGGAGCCTCAGGGCCTGCTCTGTCACACATGCAAAACCAATCTGCTCCCGTGACATAGAGCATGAAAGTTCATCTCCTAAAACTTTACACCCTATTGAAAGAATATAATAGTGTTAAAGAAAAGCTAATTCCGTGATCCCTTTGCATCGGGTTACAGAGGGGAGGCCATTTTCAAGGGACTTTTTTTTCTTTGCCCCAATTCCCATCAAATAGCTTCTGAAATAGGCATGATACAGGCCCCCTGAATAAAATAAAATACCTTATTTAATTGCCTGAGTGACACTCAGGATTGTGCTGCCAAAGCAAGTCCAAACAGGCCCAACCAGCAGCAATATTAAAGGGAAACGCAACTGAGCAGTGGCCTGGGCCTGAGCCCACACCGACCACCAGCCTGGACTGGTGGGAATGAAAACACATCTAAGGGGATGCAAATGAAGTCAGAAAAGGAGCAGAGAGGAGAAGAATCCATTTCCTAGGGTAATGAGCTCACAGATTGCAAGGATGGCACTTTAGCCTGACCTTCAGGACACAGAAGCCCATTATACATGGGACAGAAATAAAGAAGACCTCGAGAAAATTCCCCATAACCCATAACTGTCCTTGTCCTGAAGAAAGCTGAGATGATGAGAAAACCAACCAGCATAATATTGCATATTAATTGCAATTCTTCTCTGTGATATAGTTCTATTGCAAGATACGTTCCTCAGGAACTCGTGCAGTTGGTTTTCCTCTACTGAAAGGAACCATTTCCCTTCCCGCAGGTGGAAGAGACAAATGGTTACCTGTGGTACCCGTTACCACACCAAAGCACATGCTGGCCTCCAGGTTCACTCTGTATCTGTACGTGTACTTACTTCACATTTCAAAGTCCACATCCTAGCTCTTCCCATCTCATCCCCTACTCTAAACTGCTCCAGTGATGGCTTCCCTCCCCTCTGCTGCTCATTCTCCTTAAAACCTTGCTATTTCAACTGTTCTTTCTCCCTCTCCCCTCTTCCTCTCTCCCTCTCTCCCCCTCATCTGCTCTTGCTCTTGCTTGCTCAGCCTCCTTCCCTTTTGCCTTCTCTCCCCATCTCTGTCTCCCTTCTCCTCCTCTATCTGCACCCCCTGCTCTAGGTTCGGTCTGCTAGTCATGCTTAGCCTATTACTTTGTCTCTCTGCTCTAGACTTTTCCAGATGTTCTCTTTTATCTAGGATAAAAAACCCTTCCTAAGCCATACCATGGAGTGGTCATGTTGTCAGTTTATATACATTGGACCTAAGTAAAGAATCTAAAATTTTGACTAAGGTATGGTTAATTAATACAATTAATATTTGAAAATAATTTCATAATGCAGAAGAGGAATGATAATCAATGGAGAATTGAGGATCCTATGTAAGACTGGGGAGTTGGGAAGAGTAGCAGAGGCTGAGGGGGTGGTGCACAGCTATAGTATGCTTTGCCCGTGAATGGTGGGGTTGTTTATGAGTAATTTCTTTGTTGGCTCCTAGTATTTTCTTGTCCTGCCATTTCTTTTCTACAGTTAAGTGTCTTTTGCAACCTCATGACATTCTTCAAAGAAAAGCAGCGTTGCTTTAGCTGTGTTACTGTTAATCCTGGTGCTCATGGGAGTCCCTGGGTGATCTTTAGTAAGAACGAGTCAGCATCAAAGACACCGAGAGGAAAGTGAGGAGCCTTGATTATACCACCCATGTATGGGGCATCTAATTCTGGTTGCCAGTCGACTCTGCTACATATAACGATTCAATCAGTTCTGAGATATCCATTAAAATTATAACATTCTAAGAGAGAGAGACTTGCCATTGGGTCATTAATACTTAATCAAATATTTCTAGACCTCTAAGTGACACCAACTTGTGACTACCCAGAGCATCTTTCTTATAGAACACTAAGGTTACAATATAGATATACAATATAGATTTGGTTTTTAAAGGGTGTGTAGAAATGTATCTGGTCAATAACAGAGTGGTGCAGATATTTCTGGTAGATAACTGTATGTATAGATGCTGGGGTGTGAATAAAATTGGCACTGGGGTGTGAACAAGAAGAGGAGTGATACTGTAAGGGACATAGAGTATAGGGTACAGAATAGAGGTTCAAATGGCGTAGCTGAGTAGATAGCTGTGATCAGGTAAGAGAAGACTTATAAGTGCCACCAAAGAGTTTGGATATAATTTTCAAGATACCACCAGCAAGTGGCACCAGTAGATGCTTTTAACATGGCTTACTCACATTCTTCTGTCATCAGAAATTTTTATATTTGAATTTTATGTTGATTCCAATTTCATAATGTAATATGAAATCATTCTTATGCACTAAGGTTTTAAACAATTCACTAATGAACCACAATATTTCACTGTTTATCTATCTATCATCTATCTATACATACAAGTCATACTTTGGAAATGCCATTATTGTGCATTAATTCACCATTCACCCATTCATCAATAATTTCAAAAATATACCATAGACAATGAAGACAGTCACTGTGGCATCACAAAATGACTATAGAGTTGGAAGAGTGTGTTGATTATTGAACTACATTTTATAAAGATTTGTGTAGAAATACTGGGAGAAATGATGGATAAGTAATACAGTTGGATATGGGAAGATTGTCAGACAACTCTGAGAGTGCTCTAATAATATGACGGTCAAAATGGAGAAAGCTTTGGTCAAAGATATGAAGAGTAGCAAATGAGAAAGGGGACCTCTGTGTCAGTAAAACCCAACAAGCCTTAAATGGTGAATGGGATGCACATTCTCTTCTAAGGGATAGAAATAGAAAAGGCTGTAAAGACTGATATAGCACATTAGCTCATTATTCTTGCTACCCCATGTAACCTGGAGACTGCCTGCATCTGCCTCCTTTGATGCAACCTTCTTGGGTTGGGGAGTCGTCTGGAAATTAATCACCATTACTGCCTTGCAGTTAAGTTTTGCTTTGTGTCCCAGGAACCAACAGTGAGATACACTCTTGGAAGACTGGCGTTTGGAAGTGAGTTCAGTAGAGAAAAGACACAACAGGGAAGCATCCAATTCTGAGCAGACTTAGAAGCTCAGCCTGACTCTGTGGTTGAGACTTCTGGCCCAAGCCCACAATCTATGCATTTCTGTAGTGTGGCCGTGAGCCCAGGGTCTGAAGTTAGCCAGATTGTGTCCTTTCTTGCTGCTTGGGGCAGTGGAGATGGAGTAGTACTTCCTGGAAAATGAGCTTGGGGTTGTCATTCTAGAATCATCTCTGGATGACCATCTAGTCCTTGCTTCTCTATCTCCTCCAGTAACTCTGTGGACACAAAGTTCCCTTTATCAAATGTTTTCTAAGTAAGAATGATTTATTTTGTTCCCCTGACACCTGGCTGGTGTCATCATTCAGGGCTATATTTCATCAAAGGCTGTCTGACATGACTCAATAAATACTTGGTTATAAGTGCTTGTGACTCCACGTGATTCCTTTGTGCTCCTTTAGCCTCCAAGCTTTGATAGATTCCCTCTTTCTCACACATCATAAAAGCAATGTTATCTATGCAGCGTCAGTCATCAAATTTACTTTGAAAAATAATTACTGCTTTTCTTCTCAACTCTGGTCCCCCAAACAAAGACCAAGATCACATAAGAGAAAACATCGAGTCAGGGGGGAGAGGAAAGAATTCGTGACTCTTGGATAGAAAGTAGTAGTCTCTGTAGAGGTAACATTACATGTGGAAGGAAAGAGGCTTCTGGTTCCGTAAGCTTCCAGGTGACAACAGATGAAGCTGTGTGGAGATGAGAAGAGAGTGCACAGAATAGATTCGGCTTCTGCGCTTCTGTTTTAAGAGAGAAGAAGCTTTGGGGAGACTACTTTCTCTGCAATGGAGAGATTGTCCAAGGAGACTGATTCTCTAGGCAGTGGTTCTATACCCTTCTTTAGAGCTCAATGCTGATCTGGTGACCTGCCTTGTTTTGCCAACCGGGAGAAGGAAAGAGTCATTATTTTTCAGAATTCACTAATGAGTGTCCTTGGCAAGTTTTATGAACTGTGTTGAGATGCATGTGGACCCTTGCAGGCCATCAGAGTATTGCCTTGTCTTACTTTCTACTTATGATTATCACATTTCTGCACTATTTATCATTTATTTGCTTTTTCCTTCACAGCCTCCTTCACTTAATTCCTTCTCTTATTGCTTCTTTGATCAATTTTGTCAGAAAAGCTTTCATTAAGTTTTGATTTTGTCCCATAATTTAGCTATACCCCACAGATTTTGACATTCTACTGCTTTGGACCAGTTCTAAATATTTCCTAATTATTCAGATAATTTAGCTCCAAGATATGAATTATTTTTGAAATGTATACATATGCTTATTTGAAGTATATTTATATAATGACTTAGGTTATCTTCTATTATTATCATCATCATCATTGTTGTTTTTATTACTATTACTTTAACTATTTCTATATTTTCCCCACACTACAGACCCTAGAAGCCACTATCTTACACTCTGATTCTATAAGTTCAACTTTTAAAATGTATGTCAGTGAGATATCTCACAATTTATTATATCCAATAATTGAAAAATTGCCAACACCTTATGTAAAGAGCCCCAACAAGTCAATAGGAAAACGCTTCAATAAATAAATAAACAAATAATTTACACACAGAGGTATGGATGGCTAATAAGGACAGGAAATCATTGTGTACTTCCTTAGTCATGAGGGAAATTCAATTTTATGTACAATGTGACGGCCAGCAGTTTAGGGAGTAGAGTACCTGGATGTCTATCTTATCATTGATAGGAGTATAAACATCCAATGATCTTGAAAAAGAATATTTTAGCAGTTTTGTTCTGTTTTTTAACAATTAAAAATAGGAATTTACCTAGTGGGGAAGGAAAGGATTGCCACCTTTTTAGGTAGGTGTGCAAATATTCACAGCTATACAATCCACATGTTAACCTGCAAATGGGTGCATGAGCGGTATCTGATGACTTCATGATAGGGAACAGTAAAAGTTGATGACTTGCCGGTATATGTACCAGTGTGGATTAGTTTTGAAAGACTGCTGAGCAAAAGAAGTTGGACAAAGGAACACTTGCTTTAGGATTCTATGTAAATGACATTCACAGACTGTGCTCAGTCCTAAAAATGGGAGCAGGGAGGATCTGATGATTGACTCTCTTTGGTGGGAGCATGGGCCTAGTATGAGGCTTGGGAAGAACTTGAAGGCGCATTTCTGTAAAGCAGTAACTCGTAGGCTCCTGGTGAGTGATACCTTAAGGTTTGGATCGCATATGCCCTGTCTGCTGAACTTGTTCTGATGCTAATCTGAAGAACAGGAGGAAATAAGAAGTGTGTTAGTCTACCCCTCCTCACCCCACCCCCATGTTACAGCATCAAATACTAGACTAGAAGAAACTCCAGTGAAGGATGTGTTTTTGACACTTGTTTCCAAGGAAAATGGTCTAGAGTAGCACGCGCATGAGAATGTAGGGCCAAGACTCCTACAGGGACCTGGAAGCAGAGGCAAAAGAAGGTTAACCCTAGTGAGCTTCCTCTTTCATTACTTTTTATTCATTCAGGACTCCAGCCCTGAGGCTGGTGCTACTCAACATTCAGAATGAGTGTTTCACCTGGGATAGTCGTCACTGGAAAAACTCTTACAGGCAAACTCAAAGGTGACACTGCGCAAGCTTTCCCTTAATCAAACTAAGTTGACAATAAAAAAGTAAACCATCACAGGGTTTTCACCACGAGGGGCTCAAGAGAATATTCTGGAGAGATGGAAAAATCATCATTGCAGTATGGGTCCATGTAGATGTGTAGCAATGTCCATTAAGTGCTTTCCTCAACATTTTGTCATATGTAAATTCAAAGGATTGATTAAAAATAATAAGAAAATTCTGCAAAATAGAGTAAAAGAGCTCATTAGTTATTAATATTAACTATGAAGTTATAATAGGCTAACTGGTCAATGAGATAGATCACAGAGACAAATGCAAGTATGTGGAAACCTGATGTTTGAGAGAAGTGATGACACTTAGAATATTGGTTATCTGATTAAAAGTACAAAGGAAGACTCTAGCTTATGCCAGACACAAATGCAAACAGCAGATTTTATAGAAGCCAAAAAATAAACAAATGGAAACTCACGCTTTAAATTCTAGAGATGAGCAGGAAATATATTTAACAGTGAAGTAAGACTTGTTTTCTTTATAAAGGCATTAAATACATTAAGCCATAAAAATGATCATACATTTATCTAAATTAAAAGATTTAAATGACAATTTATTAAAGTATCCTATAAACAATGGGCAAAATCAAACTAGGGAACGGAGGTAGTTATTTGTGGTGCCTAATCGCCAAACTGAGATTTAAATGGGTGCCTCCTGAGAGGCTCTGCCAGAGCCCTACTGATACAGGTGAGGAGGCTTGCAGCCAACCATTGGACTGAAGGAGCTGAAGGGGTTTCCAACCCCATAGGAAGAATAATATCAACCAACAAGGCCCACCAGAGCTCCCAGGGACTAAACCACCAACCAATGAGTACATATGGAGGGACCCATGACTCCAGCCACATAGGTAGCAGAGGATCACATTGTCTGCATCAATAGGAAGAAAAGCCCTTAGTCCTGTGAAGGCTTGTTTCCCCAATTCCCATAGGGGAATGCCAGGGTGTTGAGGTGGGAGTGGGAACATTTTCATAGAAGCAACGGGAAGTGGGTGGGGTATGGGAGATGGGGAAAAGGGGATACCATTTGAAATGTAAATACATAAAATATCCAAGAAAAATAAAATTTAAAAAGAACACTTAACAAAATATCTATCATGCTAAGTGTTTAAGTATATAGTGGAGTATTTTGCATAATATTTAATAGACATTTAGAATTAGTCAATTCTAAATATCTGTACAGTAGGAAAGTAGGCTAACTGATAGTATTCTTATTTCTAACCACTGGACATCAAATAACTTAGTCTCCAATAGAAGAAAAAAATCAAATTGTTTAGTATTCCATAGGAAAAAATAACTTTCCCTATTAACATTCAGTAAAATAAAAGGAGAAAAATTTAGGCTAAGCAGAGTTGTCCACCGTATCAATCTGTTAGAGTGATTGGCTGAAACCTACCTGTACATTCATATCCTCAAAAAATGAAAAGACAATAATTTGGAGTAGCAGAACCAAAGTGAAGGTGTTTGGTCAGTAAGCAGATGTCTATGTAGCTATTACCACAAAGAGCTATATTTGTTCCAGGGATCTTTTTGTGTGGGACACATATTGCAATATATTCCTTTTTGTCTTTCCATTCTGTTACCCTGGTGACTATGTCCATTCACAGGACCTATGTATGGTTGACACATCTTATACAGCTTTATAGATCATGTTCCTTCACTTCAGTTTTTAAAAAAAAATGAAAAATTCTTACTAAAAAGGCCAGTGAACTGGCTTGACCGATGAAGATACTGCTAACCAAAATGGTAGGAAGACAGAACTAACTGAAGTTGTTAACTGAGACACACACACACACACACACACACACACACACACACAGAGGGAGAGAGGTGGGGGGACTAAATCAATATTAATCATTTCAAGAAAGCAATAAAAGACAAATTAGAGAGAAGAATATAAACACAGACTATTTGACAACACTCAGTAAACTTAGGATGTGCAGCCTCAGCGAATGTAAAACACTAATGTGTAGGCATACATTTTCTGCGACCGACTTTTAATAAGGGCTCAGCCTCTCCTCTAGTCCACCACCTAGCAGAGGTAGTAGAAGAGAAAAGTTATTAGGTTAAGGGGAAAGTGGACCTGTTCAGCAATAGTTTTTTGGGAGAGAACTCAATCTTCTTTGGCAGCAGTTCAGTCCCATAGCAAACACCAAACACAACTCAGCAGCTGCAGACCAGTCCTCTAGGCAGGCAGACACCACACACGAACTGGAAGCTACAGTCCAGTCAGTTATAGTCCAGTCCGTTCACCAGGCAGACACCAGGCACAAATACCAGCCAGCCTGAGGCAAGGCTACCGAGGCTGCAAGCTGCTGCAGGAACCTTGTGAACAGTTCTTGGGTGAGTTTCTCTCAGTGGTAGTATTACCACAACACTATATAAGGCAAACCAATACACACATGCTCTTAGCAAAGTACAGTGAGGCAGGCCAAACCAAACTAATGTACAGTGCTTGTCTTCCACTGTCTGTGGGGTCATATTTATACTTCTTTACCACACGTCACATGTTTGCTATATCAAAACATCCTTTTACCTGTATCTGATTCAGGAAAACATCCTTTTATGTGACTGCTTTAGCAAGGCGTCCTTTCCCCTGTGTGCCCCAGCAAAACATCATTTAACATAACCAACTTCCCAAAGAAACTAGAAGTGTCCACTTCACCAGTGAGGTGCTTATGCTTGTCAATGGACCAATGAGGTGCTTGTATTTTCATCAGTGGGCCAATGAGGTGCTTGTATTTGCTAATGGGAAAGCTTTAAATAACTCAGTGTATGTGCTAACATGGGCTTCTTGAGAAGTATATTTACTACTCAGTCCTGACAACTTTCATTTAATTGTGGATAACTTTAGTCTTTTTCATTTAAATCATTGGCCATCTTGGTTCCAGCAACCTAATTCTTAGTTGTTTTCCTAGATAAATGAATCATCAATGTTGGTAATGCCATCATCTGATACCTAAAATTGTTAGAAATATTTTATCAAAAATAGGAATGAAGAAACAGATCTGGATACATAACCATCTGCTAGCAGGAAAATGTTCTAATGAAAAAGGCAAGTTGGAAATTGAGGTGTGACATTTCTACACATTACGGGGAAAAGGTTCAGACAATGAGAACAAAACTACATGTGTGCATATTTTTAAAGGTGAAAGAAAAGAAAAATAAATCATATTTTCATTTTTCATTTAAGATACCTCGTAGTCAGCTAATTGAAAAATACTCAGTGGAAAATTCCAGAAAATATTTTAAATTTCAAGTGAATTCTCATGTCCCACTTTAAGTCATGAATCAACTCTGGCCATCGATGCTGTTAACTATCTGGTAACCGTCTCAGTTATTAGATCAACTACCATGGTATCTCTAAGGCTGTGATCAAGAAATCCTCCTGGGTTAGCCTGATGCTGCCACATTACCTACATCACTCACCTAACATTGTTCATCATATAAGCATTATGTCATCTTCCATTATCATCAAAGATTGAGTATCACACAAAAGACATTTAAGAAAGAGAGCCAGGGCGACAGAGAAAGTTTAGTGGTTAAGAACATCTGTTGCACTTTCAAAAGATAAGAGTTTGATTCTCAGCACCAACATGGTAGCCCACAAACACCTCTAACTCCAGTTTTAGGAGATCTGATGCTCTCTTATGGTCTCTGTAGGTTCCAAGTACACACACACACACACACACACACACACACACACACACAGCATACAGACATACATTACATGATACCAAGACACAGAAAGTAAAAAATATTTTTAAAGAAAAAGAAAGTCTGTATTTACATAATTTTATTATAGTGTATTATTGTAATTATCCTATTTTATTATCAAGCATTGTTGCTACTCTTTTCCTGTGCCTAATTTATGAGCTAAACCTTGTCATATGAGCCTTTATATAGGAAAAGATGTAATGCATACAGGGTTCATTATTGCAATGACTTCAGGTATCTGGTATTTATCTTGGAATTTATCCCCCCGTGCATAAGAGGCAAAACTAAGCTTTTGAGATTCCTCTGTAGAGGAAAGAAACTGTACATGAAAAGATTTTTAAAGGGGAAATTGTAGAAATGAAAGGGTAGGCAAGACTGTATGCCAAAGGTTACCACTCTTAGTTCTCAATGGGGGGGGGTATGAAATCTTTGTTTATCAAAGCAGGTTCTCAGGTAGCCCCAGGTTGACCTTAACTCTGATCTGCCTGCTGATCCTCAGGGCATGCACAGTTATGAACACCACACCAAGCTATCAGGAATGTTTCTTAAATAATTGTATTCCTCATATTTTTGTGATTAAAATTACTTTAAGATGTTAAAAGTCCTGAGCTGATAATACATCGTGCCATTAACTCTGCCACAACTGAACAAGCAACCTCTGCTCTCTCCATATTTCCTCATTAATGCAAACTCAAATGTGTTTTTGCATGGTGGAATGAGTTTTAAATTCTGCCCTAAAGTTGAGATTTCTCTGTTACTAATGGTCTGGGTTAAGTCCTTCGTGTCATTCCTTTAGCTAATACAGGAGGTTTCCTGGTTGTCAGGGTTAAGTTGACAACCAGTTCAAAGCTGGTAGGTTCCTCTTATTTGGTCTTACAGTTCTACATCTACTTTTGTCTGATACATGTTCCAACTCCCCCAATACCGTATTTCAACAAATCTTTCCATGAGCATCTGACATCCAAGGGAAGGGTTACAAGTAAAGCCAGAAATGTCCAAAGTGAATTAAAATATCAGGTTGTTGACAGAAGAGTAAAAAATAGCCCCTGCTAATAACGTGATTCAAGATTTGATTTATGTGGCCCTAAAAGGACAGCCATAAAAATGTATAAGTGGAGGTGCAACACCAAGTGATTTACAAAGGCCCTGAGAGTGTGGGCAACAGAAAGCAGCAAAAGTGAGAGCCATAAATCCAGCCCAGGAATCAGTGTTTGATCCCTTCACCCTCTAAGACCCAAGCACAAGGAGGTCCTTCACTGGCGACACCTTTAATTCAGCACTCAACATGACAGATAGTTCCCTAGTCTCCAGGTTATGACTGGCACTGGGCCGGGCATGGAGTCTAAGTGTGCTTCTTGGGATGCCTAGAGACAGATACAGAGAGATAGAGAAATGTGAGGGGAAAGAGGGGGAGGGAGGAAGAGAGAGAACACAAACTGTTGACAAATTTATCATATAACAAAACATGCATTGTCTGTAATAGATGGGAGCACTAAATTAACTTGATCTGAACAAGTGAAAATTCCAGAAAGAAGTGATTTCTGTTTCTTAATATCTCAAAAGGTTCACCAAGAAGAAAACCACCTCATCTCCAGATGTTAGTGGCAGCAGTGATTTTAAGCAAAGTGATCTACCCACAAATATATACTGGGCATGTTCTTTGTGCCCAACACCATTCTTCACTATTCTAGAAGCTATACATCCTGTGGTGATGCTGGCAACAGACAGGACACACAAAGCCACAGGAAATCACACTTTAGTGGACACGGAACTATATCATGCCAAATAAAGGGAGACATTCTTCCTTATATCAGAAGTCGTCTGATTACACAGAATAACGTGCTCAAATGTGATCAAAGGGCAGGAGAAATTACTTAGGAAGGTGATTAGAGAAAGGAGCTTTCCTCAAATTTGAATAATGAGGCTCGTACCACATAACAGTGTGGAGAAGAAAATTCCAGAGAAAAGCTATAAGCAGAATTGTGCTGGAACAAGCCTGGAAACACTAAGAAACAAGAAGGTCTGTCTACTGGGGGATTGAATGAGTTCCTGGACATGAGAAGGTAAAATCAGATAGAGGCAGGACAAGACTAGGAGTCCTATAGGCTTTGGGAAAGAACTTGGATCACCCCAGGTGAAGGGGGTTCACACAGGTGGAGTAAGTAGATCCTTGCATCTTGTCACCTCACATCTGGTTTCAGATGCAGCATCCCTGGAAGCTCCTGTACACACTGCCAGCATCCCAACACAAAGCTCTGGAGTATGTGCATCGTCAAAGATCAGCAAGTAAGGTCACAGTAGTTGAGGAAGAACAGTGTTAGACAAAGACAGACAAAGCAATGCAACCAGAGATTTAACAAAAGTCCCACATGCATAGCCATCTGATTTGTAAGAAAGTCTGAACTGTAGTTCATTTTGGAAAAGAAACTCCCGGAAGATTAAGCACAAATGAGAAATGCAAAGAAATAAATATTGTAGAAGAAAATATAGAATATCCTCATGACTTTGGGGTAGAATATTTACTTTTTATTTTAATTTTTGGTAAAAAAATAAAGAACAAGCCATAAAGAAGATTGACTCATTGGAGTATTCTAAATATAAAAATTCTTCAAAGATATAAAGTACTCAAGGTTTCATCATAACCAATGTCATAATCATGGCCTCAGCAACAGGCCATTTAACAGACCTTCAGTAACAGAGCTTCTGACTGACTGTAGCTGACCAGTCTTCCTGCCTGTATCAGGACCAAGGGATCGCCCAAGATGCAAGACTTTCAGGGCTAAATTTGGGGAAGTTCCAAGTAAAGTATAAAGTGGGAGGCTGCATTGTCTGTGATCAATGATTTATAAATCCATATATTCAGGTGGTTGCTAGACATTCCCAACTCAATGCCTTTTGGGTATCTGAACTCAGTGTGTCCAACCCTGAACTTACAGACTCTCTTCGGATACCGTCTTCCAGCTCCCTGTTCAAGTGAATGGCTTCTTAGCAACCTTGCTGATAAATACAGACAGCTTTCCTCACAACAAAGTCAACTTCATTGATCCCAGGATGGGCATTTTGAATTAAATTACAAGCAGAATAATAAATCTTCCCTTGGGAAGCTGACACTCTAGTTAAGAAAATGGATGACCATCAAATACGTACTAAGCAATTCAACATGCCAGAGCTGCACCAAAAGATATAGCAGGAGACAGGAAAACTGAGAATAGAATAGGGTTACCTTAAGGCAGTAAGTGTGGATGTCTCAAGGAGATAGTTAAGTCGAGTTTGGAGTGATCTGAGGGAATGAGCTGTGCAAGGATTTAAGAGGTAAATGTTCCAGGCAAATGAAACATCAAACATAAAGGACACCAGGAATGAGGAGGTCAAGGTCACTGGACTTCAAAGACAGGCCAAGAGTGAAAAAGATTGTGTCCGAAATAACACAGCAGGGTCAAATTTGCCCTCCAGAGAACTGTGGCTTGCACTCAGTCTCAGTGCATAGGAAACAGAGTTTTGGGATGATTTCATAGTCTATATTTTAGGAGGATGGCGCTGTGAAGTACAGTGGTCCACAGGTGAGTGCTTGTCTCAAAGATACCACAGTTTCCCAGGGAAGATGATGATGACTTGGGCTGTGGAAGAAAGGAGCAAATGGTGAGGAAACTATTGGGTTCCATAAAATTTCAATGTAGAATTGACATAATCTACATTATGGACTTTTGTGTTCATTGAGATGACTTCAACATTATCATCACCATATCCACAGACTTTGTTGTCACAGTCTAGCCCAGGACACTTCCATCTATCCCTGGATTCTTTTCAAACAGTGTTCTGGTTGGCTCCTCTCTACTCCCTTCACCCCTTCTGAATCCTATATAATCTGAAGCAGTGTGATTTTAAGAGAAAAGCCAAGCTGACAACAACACATCCCTGAGACCATTTCCCTTAGTGGTTAGGAGAGAAATCCATGATTCTCCTTTGTCATGGCAATCGCCAGAAATTAGTTATGGGATTGGCTGTTAATCTCTGATTTCTTTTTCAGAGTATAAAATTGATAGAAGATCAATGGTGCACATTTTGCGTACTGCTCTATTCCTTCCATGCAGCAGAGTACTTTGGTGAAAGTGTGGAATGTATTTATTCATTATTTATATGAATTATCAACTATTTGAAAACTGCATGTCACCCACGAAGTCAGCAGACCAATACTCTTATGCAAAGTCTCACAAAGTGTTTGACTCACACACTCTTCCTGAAAAAATGACTTCAAAATCTACTTCAGCCAGCTGAAAAAGAAATGAATCAAAATTTAAAACTCATAAATAGTAAAGTCATGGTGTGGAAGAACTGGTAATGAGCAACTGAAAGCATTTAAGGACATAATTTATTCTAAGTAACTGTGGCAAATATGGTTGCAGAACAGAGTGAGAGTGTCATAAATAATTCTTGAAAGAGAAGGTTCTTAATTTGTAAAATTAACAATAATTAACTGGGTAAAATTATCATATTACACCAATTAAAATGAGTGGCAGCAGGTAACATAAGGATAAAAAAGTGCATTGTCCATCTTCATCAAAGGTAGGAAATAATTAAAAATTCTTTCATAGTATATTTCTAATGGTATATTTTATAACAAACAAACAAACAAAAGCTTAGCAGTCAAGAGTACTTCCCTCTCTCCCAGGGCACTGGGATGCGGTTATACGCATCTATATTGGGTGGCTCACAGCACTTTGTTGATACATGGAAATAAACAATAGATGACCCTTTAAAAGGTTCTTTAGTTTTATGCGTGAATGTTTCCCTTTGTGAGTGTGTATGTGTTTGTCTCTTTCTCTCTCTGTGTATGTGCACCACAGGTATTTCTGGTGCTCAGAGAGGCCGCAAGAGGAAACTGGAGTTAAGGATAGTTGTGAACTGTCATCTGGTTCTGGGAACCAAACCTGGGTGCTCTGTAAGAGCAGCAAGTATTCATAACTGCTGAACCATCTCTCCAGCCCCGATAATTCTTTCAAAAATTAAAAGAATAAAATGAGAGCACAGAGTTCTTCTAGTGGTTATGTGGAAGAGTCTCTGCTATAACTCTGCTAGGAAGAATAGCTAGGAAGGCTGGTTAGATGTGCACTCACAAAAGAAACGTAACTTACTGAGAGCAGGAGAGAAGAGCCTAAGCAGCCAGGACCTTGGTGTATATGGGCTCTAAAAGAAGAGAAACACATTAAAGTTCTCTAATCACTGTTTCTTTTCCTCTGGGGTTGGGGGACATTTCCCAGCTCAGAGTGTGGAACGTAGCCAGTGAGCAGAAAATGACAGTGTAATGTTTATGGCAGTTTTGTTTTCCTGGAAGACAAAATATTAGAATGGTAAGCTGTCAAGATAATCAAGATGGAGGGGCCAGGGTAGAAAAGTAAAAGGAACTCAGGGTCTCCAGCCTGACTTTTGCCTTAAAGTATTTGATGGGTCTGAGCTGGATCTACTCTCAGAAGGGTACAAAATAAAGAAACAAGAGCAAAGTGACTGATAAGAAACGGAAATTCCAAGGAGAGTTCCAGAAACCTCAAAGCGGAGCAGGGAGACTTAGGGTTTTCAGCGGAGACATCTGTAGAACTCCTCATGGATAACAGCCCATAAATAAAGCAGCCTTTGTAAGTCCTGAAACTTGTCCCCAGTTAAAGGAATCCAGGCTTTGGGGTAAAATAGTGATCTAGAAGTTGCTTTCATGTGGCCTGCTAAAGAGAGAACCAGAATAAAAAATAAAAATAAAGAAGAGAAGAGAAAAGAGGAGAGAGAAGCAAAGCAAAGCAAAGCAAAGCAAAGCAAAGCGAGAGCTTCAGAAATCCACAAAGGAAGGGAAAATCAGCTAGAACATGGGGAAGAAAGGGTCCATGGTGCTCCGATAGGAAGTAAGCCGGAACCACTTCAGAGTGTTGATGGGGAGGAGGATTTGTTTACTCTTCTTTGAGTGGCTTTGCAAACTGAGTCTTCACAATTAGGCTGCTCAATAAGAAAACCCTCAAACAGAAAGGCAGAAGAAATAACAAACCAGGTGTTTGCACGCCCAAGGATAAAATCACAGGAAACATGAAGGACTAAGGTGGTGTAGCTCCTCAAAGAAGTGCAATCACCCAACTGCTCAACTCAGACACTACAATGGACAGAGAGCCAGAGGAGGACATCAGAAGTCCGCCTGTGGTTTGAAAGAGAATATAAATGATCAGATGCACTCGATTTGGGAGTAAAATAAACGAGAAAGTCGGCAACATGGAAGAAAAATAAAACCAGGAAGTAGAGTTTTTAAAGAAATACAATTGATGGAAATGAAAAATTTTTTGAATCAAGTAAAAAGTCCAGTGAAAATCTGAATCTGCCACTGCTTCTGCCCCCACCCCAAAATAATATGAGGAAGAAGAGTGACAAAATGCATACGTAAAGACCGATAATGAAATATCAATAAACAACTTAACTCTCAGATATGATTAGGAGATTTAACTAAGAACCCATTGGAGGGATGAGGCTGATAAACCACAAAGTGGGTATGGGATCTATTCAATCACATTCAAGCAAAATAGTCCCCAAGTATAGAGAAAGAAACAGGTAACCAAAGACAAAACTCATTCAGAGCCCTTGTCCCCATGACACAGTAAAGTCGGGATGCCAAAAATTACAGAGCTAGAATTAAAAAGCTTTCAGGGAAAAATACCAGTTCTTGGAGGTAAACTGCAGCTTGCTCACCAGCCAGAAATCCAGGAAAGTACAAGATGATTTCTTTCAAACCTTGAAAATAGATAACTTCCAAAAATGATGACCACACCTAGCAAAGCTGTGTTTTAAAACTGATGGGAAATACAGCCAACTGAAGGCAAGCCCAGACAAACATGCTTCATGACCACACTGTGAACACTGCAGAAGATGCTTACGAGAGTGTTGTACAGAAGAAGGAAGACACAGTCTCAATCATGAGAGAACAGCAAAGGATAAATTTCATAAGAGAAACAGATGAAGAAAGGAAAGTTAGGAAGGACTCCATCATTGAACAGAGTAAACCACAAACCCCTAATACTAGTACAGCACCACTCACTCATGTCCAACTTCTGTCCTCTGGCACGTCTAACCCACAAAGAGGACTAAGAGCAGTGGGTCCACCATATTACATGCTGAAAACCCTAAAGCAAGCCCTCTTTCATTATAAGTTAATCATCTCAGTTACTTGCCGTTATTTGCTATAGTAACAGAAAGCTTGTATTTCCAACATAAAGAAATTATTAATGTTTGGGGTGAAAGGTACATCAATTACTATAATTTGAACTTTGTTATAGGTATTGAGATGTTATACTATGCTGTACCATATATGTATAAATATACATTAGATAAATGTTTATATGTATGAATGTGAAAAAATAAATGTTAAAATATTGTCAGTAACATAGGTAACAAAACAACTCTACCCAAGCTGTCTTACTTTATTTGAGTAGGTCACTATAACAAATTATCATAGAGTGGGTGGCGGAAATTTGTTTCTCAGTTCCACAGCCTGAAGAGTTACAGCCAATGTGGTTCACAGAATGCTGCTTCTCACTGTGTCCTTATATGATGGGAGGGGTAGGGTTGCTTTCCAAGCTCTCTTTTATGAAAAATACCAAATCCCTTAATAAAATCTCTACTCTACTACCCCAGCTTCTCCCTGAAGCCCCATGTATTGATACCATCATTTTGGAATTAGAATTTCAAAATATGAGTGAGAGGAGCATAAGCATAAGCAGATACATTATCATAAATTCCCACTGTAGAGAAGTCAGGCAGACAACAAATCAAACCAAATCGAGAGAAAAATAAAAGGGAGCTGAGAGTAAACATCAGTGATGGGGAAAAGTCAACAGTGGAGGGAACAATAAAATCTAAAGTTGCTATTGGTGGAAAATAAAACAAATAAAAATAATGTCAAACTTCTAGTTAAGTGGAACAAAAGAAATGATACATCCTCACAGTTTTCCTGGTATAAAAAAAGATACAGATCCCATCAATTTTCAAAAGGCAGTAGGGTGTTATGAAAGATTTTATGTCAATAAATTTGATATCTTGGATGTATTGATTCAAATGATCAAAACTAACGTAGAATGAATGAAATACTGGAATCACCCTATCATCGGCCATTGAATGAATCACTTCTGTTGCTGAGAACAGTTAAAGGGAGAATTGGAGACTTAGACACTTTCGCTGGTGGATAATAGCATATGTCTGAGATATAATGGCACTCCTTCTGAACCTCTTAAGAAAAGACACAAAGGAAAGATATTTTCAATCATTTTAAATGTCCAGAATTGCATGTTTGTTAAAAAGACACTTCTGGAAACACACACACACACACACACACACACACACACACACACACACACACACAAATAAAGACATGAGATTGACAATAAGATATTATTGATTCTTGCAACATACAAAAATAGTAATATATCCCAACCAAGTGGGATTTATTCTAGAAGCATAAAGTTTATTTAACACTAAAATAATAATTAAAAGACTAAAGGAAACTCATGAATAAATTAGAGAATGAAATCACGATAAGTTAAATATTTGCAGAAAAAAGTTTGAAATATTCAATACACACTCATGGTGTGAAAAAAATCTCTCTCAGAAAACTCAAAATATAAGGAGGTTTCCTCTCTCTCCGAATATGTGGAAAACCAGAATCTTCAGACATACTCATAGCAGTGGGTAACTGCACTGCATCTTTTGGAAAATAGTTCAGCAGTCTCGTACAAAGCCAAACAAACACGTCCCTTATGACTTAGCTATTGCTTTCCTAGGCATTTACTCAAAGGAAATTAAAACCCAGGTCTATACAAATGTTTGCTCAAGAATATTCATAGATACTTTATTCAGAATAGTCCCAAATTGGAAAACAACATAAATGTCTACCAACTGATGGATATATAAATAAAAATATGGTACTTTATATAATGGGGTACGAACAGAAACAAATCTTTGATACAGGCAATAACATGAATGAATTTCATAGCTGTTACATTAAATGGAATAAGCTTCGAGCCAAGAGTATGTAATGTATGGAATATATAAAATCATACATTAATATATTTAGGCATGTAGCATTTAAATGTAATTAAGCACAGAAATGTGTTAATGTGATTTTTAAAAGGCAAAAACACTAAAATGTAGTAAAATAACTTAGACAACACTCATGGAAGTGTCACTAGTTGTCTCTTGAAATTTTATATTGATAATAATAGAGCCTACCCATGCCTCTATTCTATGCTAATAGTCATTGTCATATAATTAAGAGCGGAAGACTCCATTCTGTATGTAATTATACTTCAAGTTAGAGGGCAAGTGTCTTTAAGCCTCCTTCAGAAGTTCACATTAGCCTTTCCCTGGTTATGCAAACTGCCCTCTTATTCCTGTATGCCTTAAAGCCTGTGCTTGAACCTATATAAAGCCCCTTTCTAGTAAATTCTAAACTCATGTATACCTATTATCATTGGTTAAAAACCTATGAATAAAAATTAATGTATTCCTGTGCTGGCTACTTTTATGTCAACTTGACACAAGATGAGAGGAGGGAATCTCAATTTAGAAAATACAACCATGAGATCTAGAACATATAAAACATGTTCTTAATTAATGATTGATGGGGGAGAGTCCACCCCATTGTGGGTGGTGCCGTCCCTGGGCTGATGATCCTATGTTCTATAAGAAAGCAAGCTGAGCAATGCATGGAAAGCAAGTCAGTAAGTAGCACCCCTCCATTGCCTCTCCATCAGCTCCTGCCTCCAGGTTCCTGCCCTGCCTGAGACCCTAATCTCACTGCTTTTGATGATGAACTGTGTTATGGAACTGTGAGTGAAATAAACCCTCTCCTCCCCCAAGTTGCTTTGGTCATGGTGTTTTATCACAGAAATAGTAACTCTAACTAAGGTGATTCCCTTGCTTATTGAAGAATATGTTTTAAAACCCTGGAGCAACTGAACCGATAAATACTTAAAGAACTAGACTCTATACAGTTTATGAAGGGAGAAAATCGAGAGTAAAGAAACAAAGTGATGTAACTGAAATCGAGAACTCAGTAGCAGATTCCACAGCAGGATTGGCTGTTCAGCATTGTACCAGAGAAATAAGATTACAAATTTCAATACCTCACTGTTAAATACTAAGTTTAAAAGGAAATATTTAGTAGAGCTAAAAACACCAACTATGCTTCAAAATGACCATAGAGAAAAATTAATGAAAAGGAAGACGGTCCAAAAGAAACCAAAAGGAAAGATCAAATATAATAAACATAACAGGACAAGAACAAATGAATAGATCAGACATGACAAGTGGTATAAATAATTTAAACTCTCCAATTAAGAACAGATGTCTTCCTCAGCAATATGTATACTGAAAACACATTAAAACCATACATGTCCGACCACAGGAAAAGGCTAGCTCACCCCTCCACTGGAATGTGATTCCATAATTAGAAATGGTATCGATAGAAACAGTTAAAAATGGGGAATATATGTATTTCCAAATACTAAACACAATAAGAATTCCCTATTCTTATAGAATGTCATGAGCTCTAAATGACAATTTAATGATAATGGGATAGAAGAGCACTATCGAATATCAGTAGCAGCTGATCAATAGGCAAGAGAGTTGTTCTCATTCTCTTTGTTATTTCTCCTTCCTATAAATATCCTAGATTCCTCTTAAGGGAATGAGCATGTTACTTTTATTATTCCATAAGATGCACATGAGTGCACAAGCGATGCGAAACATGCCAATAGCACATGAGTGCTCCCCTTGACATTCTGTCCTGCTCGCTTCTCATTTCCACCCTATTTTTTTTCAGAAATTATTATTTTTGTCTGCTGCCATTGTCACTGGGGACCTTAATGACTGTACATCAAACCTAAGAAAAGTTGACGAGGACAGACGTTCTATTGCTGTTAAAGTAGGCTCAGTGTTCATGTAAATAGGATGCTATGACAGAAATGTCTACATAGAGGAACTTGAGTTTGGCCTAGTTTGTCCCTCACTTGGGATCTATTGTGTATATCAGTCAGAATCCCCCAAAGGCATGGATGGAGTTTGGATCACTCCATGCAGCAGAAATTAAGATTCTCCTGCATGCAGACATTTAGGTTAGATGTGGATGGATCAAAGTTAGGAGGAACACTAAAAAAAGCATGGCGGTAAGGCACTCAGTAGGGGAAGTGTGGGCAGTAAGAAGAGGCTGCTAGGAGATGCTGTAACCAAAATCCAGAGGCTTCAGATGGCCCAGGAAGCTGGAGTGTGCCTGGTGTTTTTAACAGGAATTTTAGAGTCGGCAGGCTGACAGTAACTAAGTATTGTCTGAGGTTTGGCTTTCTCCTTTATAAACTAGGGATGTGGGCCATGTCAAATTGAGTTAGGTAAGGAATGTGAGGATCGGCACCATGAGTTGATATCATGGTAGACTGCTGGGCAAGAGATGCCAAATTAAAGCCTGAGCTCATGCCCCAGGAAGCTGCCTTGATGGCTTCCCTGTTGATAATTTTTATTTTTTTGGAAATCACACAAAACTTAAGCCAGCTTCTTTTGACTAGAGACGCCATGCTGGCACTCATATCTTTGGGAGGGACCAAATTCAATTTTCTGATGCCCCAAGGCAGACTTGGTCCCTGCATTCCCAGAGAAGCGCACATGTGGTTTGGTGTGGTTTCTTTGAAAACACAATTGCTATACACTTAATCATTTCTTTTTCAGGGAAAACATTACATTAGCTACTGTACATGGGTATGTATCTCATCTCTTTTAATTAGATGCTAATTAATGACTCACTAGCTTTAATCATATCAATCTGGTAATACTATTTATGCCCCACAGAATAATGAACTACTTTATAAGAAATGAGCGTGGCACATGTTGACATAGGAATACATCCAGCCATAATTCGCTTTGGGTAAATATCCCACCCAGACTTGGATTTTGAACAATTTACAAGGCAACGTTCACATAGTATATTCAGGAATGAGGCAGGGACTTCTGGCTACCCTGTGCAGGGGGGAAAGGGAGGGGGAAGCAGAGAAATGCCACAAAGGACCACTTGTTCGTTGGTTGAATTATCTGTTCTTCCCCTAGGGAAGGGCCCCTGCCCCATACCACACAAGGAACAGAAAAGGTAGGATATTTACACAGTGCCTAAAGGAGTCTCTGGGTAAGAGAAACTGTGACAGGCGCATGTCATGATTCTGCTGATACATGGCTGCATGTCCTAGATGGTCCCACCAGGTTCACAGGGTGAGAAAGGTGAAATAAATTAGGAAGGAACCAAGATGGACAAGGGGAAAATACTCTGGTTATTCTTAGTGAGGAATGGTGACAGCAAAAAAAAAATTCTGTGTCCAGATAAATACATGGATACTGGGCATGTCCTTGGCCGTGGCAGTAGGAAACATGAAACAAAGGTGACACAGGACAGAAAAGTCGAGAAGACTGGTGACTCTAGAAGCCAAAGAATTCAGTTGAATTATGATTCAGAGAAGGGCCACTTGCCAGTGGACAGCAGAGTAAGTTCACATTCCAACAAAAGTCTTAGAGAAGGGAGCAGTGACTGGTTAGAGAGCTTGTGTTATGCTTCACAGTTTATACCCAATATCACTGTACAACATTGAATAGATGTTCTCATGTTTATCCGACAGATGGAACCCTGAGAATATAAATAACTGACCAGTGACAAATGGTAGGTAGAGACATGGCTATAGTTCACCTTCAAGATGGTTATATTTTTGTCAACGTACCACAAGCTAGGGTCATCTAAGAAGAGGAAGCCTCAATTGAGGAAAATGCCTCCATCAGATTGGCCTACAGGCAAGTCCGTATGGCCTTAATTAATGATGGATATGAGAAGGCATAGCAGAGGCTATCTGTGGATAGCAGGGGCTCAGTTGGTATGGGTTGAATAAATAGTTATGCATAACAAAGGCTGCCCTTTATGACTGAAGCAGCAACATATCTGTAAATCAGATCTATGTCTGACCCCATGTTACTAAGTCCATAGATACTGTGTACTGGTAACTTCAGATCATTGCTAATGACACACAGCTAGCCAGCTGGGCTTATCTGTAGCTGCCTCGGAGGAAATATGCCAGATATTATTGGGATGGTGCTAGTGAGTGACAGACAGGACAGAAGGGGAAGATGAAGATAGCAATATGTGTCATTGGAGCTAACTAGCTCCAAGGTAGGCCTGTAGGCTATAGAAAGCCACAGAAGGCAGAATGAACTGGTAGGTACAGAAGGGACAGATAAAGATAATAGTAAGTCAATTCTATCTTGAAGCAGGAAGGATGACCATGATCAGAAATGGTAGTTGAGCCAAAGGAAGATAACCCAGCTAGGATGTTGCACATGCTAAGAGGTGAGAAAAGTATAGACAGATAGGAAGGTTAATATAAGGTATGGGGGGAGCCTGCCTGCCCCAAAAGCTTTGAGTCAGGAAGCATTGACTGGGAATGTCATGGCTAACATTTTCAACTTTCAAGGTTATGCTCTTGGTCTGAGATCCCATGGGAGAGAAGCTTGCCCCATGGCCTTTACAAGCACTATCTCCTGGGTACTTGGGATCCCTGCCTTGCATCCTGTTTATCCTATATCCAGTTTTTCAAAATCTTAGAAACTCAACTGGAAACTTTAGCATAGTACTCTAATCTCTCTCTCTCTCTCTCTCTCTCTCTCTCTCTCTCTCTCTCTCTCTCTCTCTCACTTCCAAGTCTCCTCATGAAACGGACTGAATTCACCACACGCTTTCTTCATCTTGATTTGCTGATGCCCTTTCGAAGAGCCTACCTACCACTTTGCCTACCAGTTTCTGCTAGTCCTTGCCAACTCTACCATCCCTCTCTTCCCAGCTCTACCCCAGACATCCGTATAGCATACCACACCACCTGCACAATGTTTCACTGCCTAAATTACTGACAGTGCTGTGAGCTTAGGAGATGAGCAATAAGTCTTTGCTGGAAGTGATGTAGGAACATGGCCAATTTATAGCAGTGCTGTGCTCCAGGACTCAGTAAATACAGAAGTCAGATAGGTGTTTGGGAGGCTCCATGGACACAGGTTGTTTGAGTTGATCTTGAGGGGAAGCAAGGATCACCACTGATAAGGAAGGGGAGGTATTTCAGGCAGAGGGAACTGCTGCATAAACACATCACAGTAGACATGCCCCTGCCCCCTTCCGTGCATGTTAACTCTTCTCTGTTACAGGAACACATCTTTTCTTAAAGCTACTATTGCTTTCCCATTCTTGAGCCATATGCCATGGCCTGAGCTGCCTCTGTGAATGGATGTGACCCCAGGGGAGCAAATCAGAGCGCATGATTCCTCTTGACACAATTTGTGATGGGTACAGTGTGTGCAAAGCACTGCTATTAGTTCTCTTAAGGTTCTAGAAAGCAAGAGATTGTCCAGGTTGTGTGGCATATTGCATTGACGCCTGGGGTGGAGTCTAGAAAGGGAAGGGGAAGAGTTGGCTAAGGAGTAGCAGAAACTGGCAGGTAAAGACTGCCTCTTGAGGTCAATCAAGGGATGTTGCTCAAAACTGTATTGGTGGTTTTGTGCACTGCCCAACTGGAAGTAGGAAGGATTCAAACATGGAACACAGACACCTTTATCTCTGGAGAAGTGTCCATAGATGGGGTCTACTCATCTAGAAGCCAGAGCAGGGTCAAGTTTTTCTGAGTGATGCTTCCGCTAGAGAGGCCCCTCAGCTTGTGTCCGGGAAGAGGAGAGGGCTAAGCAGTGATAATCATTCTTTTTTAAACCATTTGTGCTTCCATTTTCTACCATTTGCAATGGAAAAGCCCCCCAAGTGATGTAAGGATGTCACCCAACAGAACGTAATGTGCCTGATCATATTACATGTGTAACTTTGAAGGACATGGAGTCCCTCCCCTTGACTTGCAATAGGGAAGATTGAAGACCACAGAGATTATACTCACAAAGGACCTGGACCATGGAATAAGGAGGAAGAATGCAGTTGGTTCTGGGGAAGAAATAATAGATGGCAGGAACTTTACCATCTTCGTCTGAAGACACAGTAGAACTGAACAATGAGCTTCTTGGCATTACCTCTGGGCCTGAGAACACTCAGCTAGTGCACAGCCAACGATGGCCTGGTGGTCAGTGTCAGCATGACATTCTAATGGTGCTTACCAGGCCTTTGAGCTTTCTAACTTGTTTTGTGTACCCAGGATGCCAAATTACAGACCCCTGATTTATGAAACTGTATTTGAAATTAGAAAAGCCCTCTCACAAATCCTATGCCAATGCTTTTAGTAATACATATTTTTGAGTCTGCAAATGGTGAACCAGGATAGCTCTCACAGTTCAATATGGTGTGTCCTCCCCTCCCCCCATAGATGGACAGACAAGTGACTTATGCAGATGCAGTCCATACATTCCGCACAATTTGACCATGGTTAAAGGGTATTTATATTCTGATGCAGATAAAATTGAACATGTCAACACTAATGCATTTTTCCAGGAGAATCACCACTTTCACCATAATTTCCATGGAAAATTTGTGTGCACACGCAGTAATAGACACATTTATAACATCAAAAGGATTCAATTTTCTTTTCAATCATACCACAGTATGAATCGCTTTTCCTATTGAATTTAACAATGAGGCACATTACCAGAGTCTAAAGGATGGGACACTTGTCTTGCTCTTATGAAAGTACGTCAAACAATGGGTAATACATCACACAATGTCTCGGGTTAACTGAGCCTTTACACGGGCTGGCTGCTAATTTGCTTGGGCCAGCAGAATGTCACTTTTATTTAATTTTGCCAATAAGATCAGCAGGGATCCGAACTCTGTTTAACTCCCAGTTATTAAAAGAGGTTTTTCTTGTTATGCGAAGAACTCATTAATTCATGTCTCTCCTAATTCAGAATTTGAGGCCTTGGGAACAGGAGGTGGGAGATGCTTCATCTCTTCTATGAAGGAAGCAATTTCATCTGGTACACAAACGGACTGTGGAAATCACACCAGGGACCAAGGCCTTTAGAAACATGCTGGATATTTTAATTACACAGTGTTTAAAGGTGAGTCTCAGAGAACCTGATCTGAAAACCTCCAGTGGGGAAGACTATTAGCCCATCTTTTTTCATTCATTCATTTGGCCATTGAATTACTCACCTATTTCAACCATCCCTATATCCATTCAGTTTTTTCAGGGTGTATGAAGTGCTCCCTATTTGTCAAGGGGCTTGAGTTTAGGGCTTGGGTGACAAATGAACAGACATCCTCCTCTCTTTAGACAACCTGAGGATATTCAAGTCACCTGAGCTCATTCTTGCCTGAACTGTATTCTATGTTCCAGAAGGATGCTGAAACTTGTTGAAGTCTCCCTTGCCTCGTGGCTTCTTGGGTGTATTTGGTCAATAAGTATCACTGAGAGGGCAAGCATGTAGAGAGATGATATAATGAGAATATTTGTTCTCACCTCTCTCCGAAAAAAGATTCAGCTAAGAATTGACTGAATCCCCCTACCAGAAACCATCCCTAGTTCCCATCAGGTCTTTTTGCTTTCGTTTGTTTTTTAAACAAAAAGATAGATAGATAAAGGGTGCAAAGTTGGGTGGGTGGGAAAGACATAGGAAGAGTTGGAGGAGGGGAGAAGCATGATCAGAATATGTTTTATTAATTTTTTCAATAAAATATTTAATGCTAAAGATGCAAAATATTTAATTAATGCTTTATTAATTATCTGTTGCTAAAACAATATTCTCCAAAAGTATATTTGGTTTAATAAAGTATGTCAACAAAGGCCTTCAAACTCTAGCATCCGACCTGATCCTTGAGGGAATTGAGGACACAAATAAAAAGAAATTATCTGTGACCATATTTCTCACAGTTGGGATTTGGAGACCTCCAAAAACAAGGACACTTGGTGTAAAGGAAATTTAGAAGGAAGCATGACCTTTGAAACATGTATATATCTAGGAATATGTAGATCCATCTTATGAGCTCTTGGACATGGATCTTGTATGGCATACAGCATGTGCTGACTCGAAGCATTTTTCTTAAAAAGAGAAGAAACTTTATATGTACTTAATTTTTACATGAATTTCTATGCCTCAGAGATAAAAGCTGAGCAGAATACTGACCACCACATGTATTTTCCCTATTAGAACAAGAATGTCTGCTATCTTATTTAATCCACAAAATCCCATTAGATTCACAGTAGCATCCCTATTCTGAAGCTCATTCTTTTAGGGTTTATTATATGACTTTTCTATGTCACATAGCTGCTAAAAGGAAAGACGAGGATGTGAACTTGGATTTCTCTATCTTTGTAAGTAAAGCATCAGAGGATCTGGGTACCAGTACACATAGCCTGTGACATTGTCTTCTGAATCCTGAGTGAGCAGAGATGCTGCTTTTCCTCCAGTGGGCTTTTTAAGATATCCTTATTGCTTCTAAAACTGTCAGGTTAACATCTTTGTCCAACCAGAACAGAGTTCTCCTGGGGAGAAGGTCCTAAGGTAGGAGCCTCCACTCCTTCTTTCTCTATTTTTCTCTAAGTATCTCAGCCCTTCTCTATCATAGAACAGAAGTGCAATTAATATTCATCAAGTTAATGGATGAATAAGTAAATAGATAGATCTAAATCTATGTATTTTTAAACTCTTCTCTAATGTCTTTCAAACATTGTAGAAACATGCTGACATATAAACTCCAGAGGGGACTTGTTGACATACAAAGATAGCATGGTGCGTAAACAGAGAGACAGGGTCCTCCCTTTCCAGTTCCTGTTTATATTTCTTATAGGTGCCATAAACACATCTTTCACACTTCCATTGGTTCCCATAAAAATAATCACAGCTTCTCGTTTGTCAAAGATCCCACTCCATCAGTGCTTCACCATGGACAAGGGGATTCCCTCTACAGATGCCCAGGGCCAGAGCCAACCATTCTGTTGTCATCAGTACCCTGTTCCCAAGCCAGAATGGAAATGATTCTAGCTATTCCAAGCATTTGTGAACATTGAGGAATGCAAATGAAGGCCATCTGGGATTTTTCAAAATCTACCTAAAACACTTCAGTTTTGTCTTGTTTTGCTTTATCATGAGGATGCTCCATGTTTCTCCACACATAGAAAAATCAGCTGATTGGCCCATCAGAGGCTTGCACTCAGTGCCCTGAGCTAAGTTGATAGCATGGGTCCTGGACTATTAGATGAGTTCATGAGGCTAACTGTCAATCAGACCTCCCCAAATAGGCAGCCACCTGACACTTTTACAAGTAGCCAGAGGAATCCAATACCAAGATCAGTGGCAAAAGAAGGTACAATGTTTCTAAGCCTCGACTTTTTCTCCCAGAACAGTATGTAAAGCTATATTAGAAATACAACATAGACCGTGTAACAAAGCCCCAGTGCCAGACATAGGAAACCTTTCTTCATATTGTTGGTCAGGAGAGTCAGAGACTCACAAAATCATATAGGCTAGTGCCATTGTCCTTGGTTGCCTCCCAGAACCTGAACGTAAGGTCCTATTGCTGACCCAGCCATGCAGGAATTGAGCTGAAACTGGCCTGGAAGTGTCCTTGCTGAATACCAGCTCTCACAGTATCAGAAGGTGTTATGCAATCTGCTAAGAGGGTGGGGAGAGGCAATCAATAGCCTTACTCAGCTATAAAGCATCCGAACCACCACAACCAACATGGCAAGGTATCTCCAAGGGTGCAACAGTGGCATGTCTATCTTGGCAGTAACCAACAACCATCTAATTGGACTAAAGGTCCACTAAATAGAAGGAAACTCATGCCTGGTACTACAAACCTAGCCAACTTGCCCATTGCTGGTGAGGTAATAAAACGCAAAGGAGAACTTAATACAACCACTTTTCCTAAGTCAGTATAATTCCTATCTACACTGCAAATACTCATCCTTATACCTACAGATCAAAGTAGCTCTCACCCCTCACCAAAGAAGCTTCTTTTTGCAGAAAAATGGAGATCATTAGAGAAAGCCACAACTGATCAAAAATTCAGAGAACCACTGAGTATAGGTTATCCAGCCCAAATTGATATGTCTGTAATACAACATATACTCAAAAGCTTGGGAAATATCACAGACGAGGGATGGAATGATTGTGAGAGCCAGCGGACCAGGGCAAGATGTCTGCTGTGTGATAGCATCATCTATACTCGGCAGGGAAGCTGCATCTGGAAGATTTCAACAATATGGTTCCCTAAACAAGACCTAAAAAGTGACAGACAATGTCAGTTGACATGCCAACCTGGATGGGGGCATTCTCACAAGGCTTCATCCCTAGAAGAAGAACATAATGTTTGCAAGAGAGGGGAGAACAGCCTTCTCCAGGGAAGAAACCTCTAGCACGTTATCCAATCCCAAGAGAAATGAATATATTAAGACTAGTTGGGTCTTAAAAACTAGATATGAGTTCCCGGTGACTGAACTTTCCATTCCATTGAGAATCAGCCTCTCCATCTGGTCTTATTGCCTGGCTCTGTTTCCTGAGCTGCTTTGCTTGGACACCAGCTGATGTTTTGCTTTGCACTTCTGTGCCTAAGCTTTCAGACCAGACCTGCTTTGTTTGTTTCATGGGTGTTTAGTTGGTACTCGCCAGGGCTCTCCTCTCTTCCCTACTGCTTAGTAAGGAGAAAGAGGAAGGAAGCACATGGTCAAATGTGCCTAGTATTAAAAAGCAAGGGAGCTGACACTATCTGACTGCAGATCATGGCACTTCTGAATAGGGCCTTTCACCTTCCACACATAGCTCTCCACCTGTAACTTTCAAAAGGAAAGGATGTTCCAGAGTCAATGATTCTGAACAATGTATCCATCTCAGGGGGAAAGAAATCATAGCAGATATGTCATTTGGAAGAAAAAAAAGTTAGATAGGGAGCTAAAAATAACCCAGCAGTAATTTTTGGAAGAATCTAGTAGACATTTTGTCAGTTAATACAGTATAAGCATTTTCCATCAAGATCATCATGTCCCAGAACAAGATATCAAGGACCCAAGAGTCTGAGTAAAACCTTTCAGGCTGCATAGCTGGAGATTGGTAGAACTGGGTCTCAAACCCTGTCTGATCTGACCCTCTCATGAGTCAGTGCACTTCTATAAAGAAGACTGCTGGGAATCGAACCACAACACTTAGCCTTTTACTCAGCATTAGCGCTAAGCAAGACCTCTGTACCACATCGAGAATGAGCTGAGAATCAGATAAGATACAGAGAATTTTTCCCCCTCTGTCTTTTGCTCTTGGAAACCCCTTCACCCACAGGGACAGAAGGCAGAACGCGATGCCGGAGGGAATATGGTGGCAAGGGGAGAGTACTCCGAGGAGGATGCTTCTAGAGATTAAACTGAAATTTTAAACAGAAATTATACTGAAAGGGAGCAAATGGACAGACTGGATGTCCTGGGAACATGTTTGTTTTTTAAAAGTAGTTGAAAGAAATTGGAGCTGATCTCGAGTCTCCTTAAGATAGACTCTTACCGGCTTTCGAACACTAGGATGCTCTGGCTGTGGAAAAGCCACTCAGGTGCCCTATGGTTGTGATCCATAGTGCTCTGCATGCGGAGACCAACTTTAAAAGGAGAAACTGTATAATTTCAAGTGATATTAATTTGTACAAAATACCCTACTCTACTGAAAGCCATGGTGTTTGGATTTGTGCTTAAATGACACTTTTCAAGTGAAAAATAGCACTAAGGTAATGTATGACTCCAATGTCATGTGACATAGTAAAGGTGTTCCTTTCCCTGGATTTGCACTTTGCAATTTTGAATGCTATTCTGTGGGATGATTATGTTAACTGAAACAAACATCATCACATAAGTGTTGCAGCCATCTTAAACAGAAAACAAGGAAGAAATGAGTCCACATGTAACCACAATGATGCCAGCCACTAAAACTGTGGGTCTGACCACCCTATAGGGGTCACCCCAAATGGAGTTGTAAAAATGTTCAAAGCAGTAAAATATTTCTAGATACACAATGACTAAACCTTAATCCAATCAGTTATGGGTAGCACTTGCCTATGCTGTATATCACGCATATCACTGCTGACTTTGATCAGAACATACACTCACATACTGCACTAAGCCGTGCCAACGTAGCCTCCAATGCCCTGGGGAGCAACCCACAATGTTTCTGCTCACCTATGTCCTAGACTACTGTATATTATGAACTGCAGCATTTTACTCTATACACAAAGTTTTCTGCTGTTATAGAAACAAAATGGCTTAATGTGAGAAAACATGTGGATTGTTGTCTATACGCAGGTGAGGGTAGGCATAAGAGACGGCGAGAGCCTGTGGTTGGGCAGTGGAAAAAGAAGGCAGGCTGAGGATTTTAGAGACAGTACAGAGAGTACAGAAAGGCAGAGAGAAGGAAGGAAGATGGAGGGAGAGAAAGACGATCCAGATTCCATTAAATAGCCGCAGGTAGCTATGAATATCTTATAAGGAGTGGATAATTACGGGACAATTTGTCTTTTCTAGGTGGGCAGTTTATATCGATATCAATTGACTCTGAGTTCATTGTGTGGTTGTTTTGTGGGGTGAGAATTTACTGATATAAATCTGAAAAAAAATAAGTCTGACTGATAAATTACAAACTTCTAGAGTTTTGATTTTACTGGGTTGTGGGGGTTTGTGACAGCTAAATGTGAGGATGGGCAGTCACCGCATGGGGCTAGCCATGGAGGCAGCGAGGCCGCAGGGGGCAGAGAGTAGCCTGCATTAATATGAGATGGTGCCTTTTTTTTACAGCATGGCTAAAGAAATCATGAAGTCTGTAGGAACCAGAAAATGGGCCTCACAGTCCATGTCTGTCACCCTTGCAAGCATCTTTGTTCTGTCTTAAAGGGACACCTCTCCTCCTTTTTATACCTTCAGAGTCACAGTAACAGAGAAGTTAAGCCACTAGTCTGCAAAACCCAGCAATTGGTTCATGCCTGGAATTCTGCAAGTTTTCCTTAGCAACTTTTGACTGGTACAATTCCCAAAGACACTGTCACCTCTCTGTGGTGCTATTGCCATTACCCATTATGTTCCAAGTCATTGTTCTCTAATATTAGAGTGCACCCTCTCTCACTTTGCTTTTCCTGTCTACAGCAATTCCAGGAGTCATACTACAACTCCTGATCTAGAAGCTAAGAGAAGTAAGGTTGTTGGGGGCAGATGGAATATCAGACACCAGAATTGAGGGGGATTTGCAGAGAAGAGACCCAGGACTAGTCATGAAGGGGCTATGTGGTATGTGGGTACCCAAGTTGAGGTAAGGGAGACAGGGAGTTGACAAACCTCAAAGCCAGAGGGAAGTGGAGGTGAAATGTCTCTATGGTAGTGCAAGTCCAAGGGGGTGATAATGGGGAGAGAATTATCCCAGACTCTAGAGGAGGCAAGACCTTGTGAAATGGCTGGATGCATTATTTAACTTTTGTGAGTATGAACATCTCCATTAGTTAGATATGGCTACTCAGATTCCAACCCTACCAGGATAATTCAAAATCACCTGGTTATTCCTCAATGGCAAAGGCTAGGCCTGGAGAAATCTACAGGCATAGAGTGTGCAAGATTAAATAAAGGCACATCAGTAAAACGTAGGACCCTAAGTGTGCTGCTGTCATGGGACAATGTAGTTAACAGCATGAAATTTGATCCTGTGCAATGCCGAATCCCTTAGCAACCTGGTAGCCATCATAGAGAGTTTCACGAATTAAATCCTCCATGTTCTCCCCACCCCAGTTACATTTCTCTTATAAGATTTGCTCTAATACCGATGCTACAGATGCTCTGCTCAAGTGGGACATCTGAGCTCCAGATCCGGTGACAGATCGTGGTCAGCTGGCCTCGGTGGAGATGGCTGGAAGGGAGGACAGATGTTGGCGATGCTAATGGATGCAGACTGCTGCTTTCCCACCTCTGGGTCTATGCATTCGGGAGTCATATCGCATCATAAATAGATCTCTTATGTCCCCTCCTCAAACTTCATCCAAGCTTCCAGCTTCCAAGGGAGGCAGCAATTCGTTGAGGTACATCCATCAAACCAGTGGAATCACTTCTGCTTGCTTCTGATTGGATTCATAAATTGGTTTTCCACAGTCGTCTCGTTCAGAGAATTGACAAGCTTCTCCTGAACTCATGAATTTGGGAGGAAATGAGCCAAAGGGATTGAGGAGTCCAAATCTGAATTGAACTGTGGTATGTTTCATCTTCAACTTCCATTAATAATTTCAGGCGGAAGTTTACAGAGCTGTGGAAAGGACCCACACGTTGCTGAATTAGAACATCTGCATCAGGCTTTAACCATTTAAAAAATTACACAGAAATTAAGGAACATGGAACCAGAGACCCAAGCTATTTGCACGTTTAGTTCTTTGCCAAGGAGAGGAGTGAATTTCATTCACCTATTTCTCGAACACTCACAGCATCAGCTTTACAGCAGACACTGCTTTGAGCACTGGAAGGCACAAAGAAATGACAACCACTGCCCTTGGATGACATTGGGATGCATGAGGAGTTTATTGTATCTGTGAGTAAGGAAGATGTGTGTGTGTGTGTGTGTGTGTGTGTGTGTGTGTGTGTGTGTGTGTGTGAGAGAGAGAGAGAGAGAGAGAGAGAGAAAACAAGCATGTGTGCATGTGTTGAGTACATGTGCTTTTGTTTGTTTTCTTAAGTACCCTTGCCCATTTTTATAACTTTTTATTACTTTGTAAATGTTATATCATGCTCCACAATCCCCTTATGTCCCCATCCCTTTGTATCCATCCTCAGCCCTTGCAACCTTCCCCACAGAAGAAAATAAATATCAAAAACAACAACAACAACAAAACATAAGAAACCTCTTATGGTGGAAGATGTAGTGTGTCACAGTACACCCTTTTGTCTACATACCTTTATTGCAAATGTTCATTGCAGTGAGCCATGGGTGTGGTTTGAGACCTCTGGCTACTGTTTCACTATCAATACTGGATCCTCACAATAGGGGATTCCTCTCAGATATCATGGATGCCCTGTATCATGGATGTCCTGCAGCTTTGGAGAAATTACTGTTACTTTTGATCCTTTCTCAGGTGACCTAGTGGACGTAGCAGCATCATGTGGCATGAAACCTGACAGCTCTGCTAAGCACATAGATATTGGAGGAGGCCTCTGCCTTGAACTGCTAGAGCAAACTTCTCAGTAGCAGAGCCCGAGTTTTTATTTCAAGCCTGCACTGTGACTTTTATGGGGCTGTTACATAGAAATCAGTCAAGAGAAGGCACATCTGAGAAGCTGCCTGGTGGCGACCTGGGGGGAGGGGAGGTTGGAAATGCACGCATAGGTGTGAATACTAGTTCTAACATCTACAAGCAGTGTGGCCAGAAGCAGGCTGTGGGTCTCTAATATCTTCATCCACAGACTGTGGATAATCAGGCGCCCCACATGGTGTAATGTTATTTCCTGCAATTAATGCATTGCTCCTACCTGCTGGGAGCACTGAAAAAAAAAATCCTTTTCAAACATAGTTAGAAAAATTCCATTAATTCCTACTTGAATGGTATTTCTTCATAAAAAGTATGTGGGAGGGAGCAAGAATGGAGGGAGGGAGGGAGGGAGGGGTGAGGCGAGGACACGCGAGCCTCCGTGTAGTTGTGCCCATGTTCCTTTTTCACTAAGGCACACGAGATTACTATCCACATCTATACTACTCAGCATCTACTTAGACATATCTTCTCAAAATCTGAATCTGACCTCAGCAGCAGCCAACAGTCCCAAATTATTTCCCTGAAGTAAAAACTTTAGGAGTTAACTAACATCTGACCAACACTTAAAATGGTTCATTTCTCAGTATCATTTCGGTTCCTACCCAATTACTTTGATTAGCATTAAATTTAATAATATGAACATCATGCATTTGTATGTTACTTTATAACTTTTTGAAATACATTCACACATCTTTGGATCTTCACAACTACCCTGGGAGTTAATCAAGGCAGACATAATTATTTTAGTATCACGGAGGAAAAAATGCTGAAATCCACAGAGGTAAAATAATACAGCCATGTACCATCAATTCAGAAACAAAGATTAGGCTACAACCCAAACTAGCCCAGGGCCATTGTTAATACCAGACACTTCCCACTAGAGACCCAGGCCTTGAAGTTGAGAGAGACTCTATATGCTGCATAGTGCTTCCAACCTCACTGAGCGTGCCAGGAGCCTACAGCTACCGCAGCCTATGTGTTTATTTTCTGAGGAAGGAACAATTCTGAGTAGGTACTGCAGTGATATATAAACTCAGTACATGAATAGCTAGAAAGAAATAAAATGTATACAAACTGTAAAGGAACGCAGGCAAGTGTCTTTAGAGAGCCAGCTAGATAGTAAGTCCTCTACTGAATTAGGGTCACCAGCGGTGGCACATGAAGGTAGGCTGATACCCTGGAGCATATGAACAGCCTGTAAGAGTTGAGTTCTAACAATCTGAGTGAAAAACACTTCACAAGACTATTTGAGAGGTAAGACAGGTAGATCACGAACAGGGCTGGTCTAGACCTATCACCCCAGCTACTCTGCAGGCTGATGCTGGGAGATTGCAAGCCCTTGACCTGTCTAGGCTGCAGGATTAGTTCAAGCCTAAACTAGGCAACTTAGTAAGATGCTAGCTCAAAACTTAAAAGCAAACAGTAGGCTTATGGATATAGGCTATTCGTAGATAGATCACTGGCTGAGGATTCTGAAGACCTTGAGTTGAATTCTTAGTACAATAGAAACAAATGACACATGTATGGACTATGGATAAATTGGACCATCAATGAGTGGAACCACATCTAAGCATGGAGCAAGCCACTCCATGGAGCAGGTCATTTGAATCTTAACATTTGGAAAAGGCAGAAGGCAGAAGAATGGGCATAATTTCTTTAATGCCTTCTTCAGAAGAACTATTTTAAATGCAGGGTAATAGTTCTTGTAAAATCATAGCAAAATACAGTGTCATGAGAGAGATTCAGAGACTACTCAGATGCTCCCGTATATCACGAGCGACATCAAGACATGGATGGCACGTGCTCAAGCAAAAGGAGCTGCTCATTGAACCCCTGCACATCCTAAATGCATGCAGTATCTTGCCCCACCTTCAGAAACCCTGATGGTAGGTGCTATTTCTAACTACATTTTATAGGCATCAAATTTGGAATTTTAAGAGATTGTACCACACAGCTGTTGTGAGGTAAATAATCTTCCACACAGGTCTCTTTCTTCTGCTTTGGGAGATTTAGAGACAGCCCCACCTTTACCACATGCTTGAGCTCAGTCCATCCTAAGAGAGCTGGAAATGGACAGACATTGAATGGTCTCAGTCCCTGTGAGATCTGTTAGACAAAGGATGTGATGGGCTAGCGATTGGGGCACCAATGAGCAATGTCTTAGAACTAGAATAGAACACTCCGCTCGGGTTACTCTAGGAATGAGGACTGGTGGCTGCAACTGGAGTCTGTAGTTGAAACAGCTCAGTAGGTAGGAATCATGGGAAGAGGAACATCAAGGTAGCCTACTGACGATGCTGTCATCTCCCTGTTTAATATGTAGTTGTCTAGTTCCAAGGAAAGCTTACTACAATCTGAACATGCAGCCAACTGTCACTTCTCTTCCATCTCTGAAGGAGGACCAATGTTTGCAGGACAACATGCAGCTGGGCAAGAGAGTATATACACCTACCCTGGGCCATGCACCAACTGACCTTTTTTTTTTTTTGAAAGAGCTCAAGAAATTGCTGCAAGAAACAGGGCCAAAGCACTCTCTTTGGAGAGGGCAAAGTTCCCGGGCTTTTCTCTGCTCCTCACTCCAAGCTCAAAAGCTCAGAGCTGTGAGTCTGGCTGGTTAAATCAAGTCATGATGTCCTTTGACCTTTGGTGTGGTCATATGTTGAGGTTCAGTGAGTCAAAGTGAAGGTCTTCCTGGGACAGAAACTGAAAACAGGGAGTGACATACACGGAGCAGAAATGTGTCCAGTAATCTTCTCAGGGACACTGAGCCCTCCCGTGAGTACCAAACAAGCTATGCTTCTCATCTCCGGACTTCTCAGACTAAGTAATATTATCCCAGAGGGGAGCAATTCCTATCTACCCAACTGGAGCCACTGACATGGCTCTCTAAACACTGGCTCTACATTGGAGCATCGCCTTTCAACTAACCCACTCTCTTCCATACAGCCATGTTGCGTTGCCCCTCCTGCACTGACCCATCTCAGTTCAGATGAAGAGAATTTCTGCTGGGCTGATTCTAGGTGGGCAAAATAAGGGACAGTATTTGAGTGACATCTTTCTTTCTTTTTTTTTTTTTGAGTTACTAATTTTTTTTATTAACTTGAGTATTTCTTATATACATTTCAAATGTTATTCCCTTTCCCGGTTTCCGGGCAAACATCCCCCTAATCCCTCCCCCTCCCCTTCTGTATGGGTGTTCCCCTCCCCACCCTCCCCCCATTGCCGCCCTCCCCCCAACAATCTAGTTCACTGGGGGTTCAGTCTTAGCAGGACCCAGGGCTTCCCCTTCCACTGGTGCTCTTACTAGGATATTCATTGCTACCTATGAGGTCAAAGTCCAGGGTCAGTCCATGTTTAGTCTTTAGGTAGTGGCTTAGTCCCTGGAAGCTCTGGTTGCTTGGCATTGTTGTACATATGGGGTCTCGAGCCCCTTCAAGCTCTTCCAGTTCTTTCTCTGATTCCTTCAACGGGGGTGCTATTCTCAATTCAGTGGTTTGCTGCTGGCATACGCCTCTGTGTTTGCTGTATTCTGGCTGTGTCTCTCGGGAGAGATCTACATCCGGCTCCTGTCGGCCTGCACTTCTTTGCTTCATCTATCTTGTCTAATTGGATGGCTGTATATGTATGGGCCACATGTGGGGCAGGCTCTGAATGGGTGTTCCTTCTGTCTCTGTTTTAATCTTTGCCTCTCTATTCCCTGCCAAGGGTATTCTTGTTCCCCTTTTAAAGAAGGAGTGAAGCATTCACATTTTGATCATCTGTCTTGAGTTTCATTTGTTCTAGGCATCTAGGGTAATTCAAGCATTTGGGCTAATAGCCACTTATCAAAGAGTGCATACCATGTGTATTTTTCTGTGATTGGGTTACCTCACTCAGGATGATATTTTCCAGTTCCAACCATTTGCCTACGAATTTCATGAAGTCATTGTTTTTGATAGCTGAGTAATATTCCATTGTGTAGATGTACCACATTTTCTGTATCCATTCCTCTGTTGAAGGGCATCTGGGTTCTTTCCAGCTTCTGGCTATTATAAATACGGCTGTGATGAACATAGTGGAGCACGTGTCTTTTTTATATGTTGAGGCATCTTTTGGGTATATGCCCAAGAGAGGTATAGCTGGATCCTCAGGCAGTTCAATGTCCAATTTTCTGAGGAACCTCCAGACTGATTTCTAGAATGGTTGTACCAGTCTGCAATCCCACCAACAATGGAGGAGTGTTCCTCTTTCTCCACATCCTCGCCAGCATCTGCTGTCACCTGAGTTTTTGATCTTAGCCAATCGCACTGGTGTGAGGTGAAATCTCAGGGTTGTTTTGATTTGCATTTCCCTTATGACTAAAGATGTTGAACATTTCTTTAGGTGTTTCTCGGCCATTCGGCATTCCTCAGCTGTGAATTCTTTGTTTAGCTCTGAACCCCATTTTTTAATAGGGTTATTTGTCTCCCTGCGGTCTAACTTCTTGAGTTCTTTGTATATTTTGGATATAAGCCCTCTATCTGTTGTAGGATTGGTAAAGATCTTTTCCCAATCTGTTGGTTGCCGTTTTGTCCTAACTACAGTGTCCTTTGCCTTACAGAAGCTTTGCAGTTTTATGAGATCCCATTTGTCGATTCTTGATCTTAGAGCATAAGCCATTGGTGTTTTGTTCAGGAAATTTTTTCCAGTGCCCAAGTGTTCCAGATGCTTCCCTAGTTTTTTTCTGTTAGTTTGAGTGTATCTGGTTTGATGTGGAAGTCCTTGATCCACTTGGACTTAAGCTTTGTACAGGGTGATAAGCATGGATCGATCTGCATTCTTCTACATGTTGCCCTCCAGTTGAACCAGCACCATTTGCGGAAAATGCTATCTTTTTTCCATTTGATAGTTTTGGCTCCTTTGTCAAAAATCAAGTGCCCATAGGTGTGTGGGTTCATTTCTGGGTCTTCAATTCTGTTCCATTGGTCTATCTGTCTGTCTCTGTACCAATACCATGCAGTTTTTATCACTATTGCTCTGTAATACTGCTTGAGTTCAGGGATAGTGATTCCCCCTGAAGTCCTTTTATTGTTGAGGATAGTTTTAGCTATCCTGGGCTTTTTGTTATTCCAGATGAATTTGCAAATTGTTCTGTCTAACTCTTTGAAGAATTGGATTGGTATTTTGATGGGGATTGCATTTAGTCTGTAGATCGCTTTTGGTAAAATGGCCATTTTTACTATATTAATCCTGCCAATCCATGTGCATGGGAGATCTTTCCATCTTCTGGGGTCCTCTTCAATTTCTTTCTTCAGAGTCTTGAAGTTCTTATTGTACAAATCTTTTACTTGCTTGGTTAAAGTCACACCGAGGTACTTTATATTATTTGGGTCTATTATGAAGGGTGTCGTTTCCCTAATTTCTTTCTCGGCTTGTTTCTCTTTTGTGTAGAGGAAGGCTACTGATTTATTTGAGTTAATTTTATACCCAGCCACTTTGCTGAAGTTGTTTATCAGCTTTAGTAGTTCTCTGGTGGAACTTTTGGGATCACTTAAATATACTATCATATCATCTGCAAATAGTGATATTTTGACTTCTTCTTTTCCGATCTGTATCCCCTTGACCTCCTTTTGTTGTCTGATTGCTCTGGCTAGAACTTCAAGAACTATATTGAATAAGTAGGGAGAGAGTGGGCAGCCTTGTCTAGTCCCTGATTTTAGTGGGATTGCTTCAAGTTTCTCTCCATTTAGTTTAATGTTAGCAACTGGTTTGCTGTATATGGCTTTTACTCTGTTTAGGTATGGGCCTTGAATTCCTATTCTTTCCAGGACTTTTATCATGAAGGGGTGTTGAATTTTGTCAAATGCTTTCTCAGCATCTAATGAAATGATCATGTGGTTTTGTTCTTTCAGTTTGTTTATATAATGGATCACGTTGATGGTTTTCCGTATATTAAACCATCCCTGCATGCCTGGGATGAAGCCTACTTGATCATGGTGGATGATTGTTTTGATGTGCTCTTGGATTCGGTTTGCCAGAATTTTATTGAGTATTTTTGCATCGATATTCATAAGGGAAATTGGTCTGAAGTTCTCTTTCTTTGTTGTGTCTTTGTGTGGTTTAGGTATAAGAGTAATTGTGGCTTCATAGAAGGAATCTGGTAGTGCTCCATCTGTTTCAATTTTGTGGAATAGTTTGGATAATATTGGTACGAGGTCTTCTATGAAGGTCTGATAGAATTCTGCACTAAACCTGTCTGGACCTGGGCTCTTTTTTGTTGGGAGACCTTTAATGACTGCTTCTCTCTCCTTAGGAGTTATGGGGTTGTTTAACTGGTTTATCTGTTCCTGATTTAACTTTGGTACCTGGTATCTGTCTAGGAAATTGTCCATTTCCTGCAGATTTTCAAGTTTTGTTGAATATAGGCTTTTGTAGTAAGATCTGATGATTTTTTGAATTTCCTCTGAATCTGTAGTTATATCTCCCTTTTCATTTCCGATTTTGTTAATTTGGATACACTCTCTGTGTCCTCTCGTTAGTCTGGCTAAGGGTTTATCTATCTTGTTGATTTTCTCAAAGAACCAACTTTTGGTTCTGTTGATTCTTTCTATGGTCCTTTTTGTTTCTACTTGGTTGATTTCAGCTCTGAGTTCCTGCCTTCTACTCCTCCTGGGTGTATTTGCTTCTTTTTGTTCTAGAGCTTTTAGGTGTGCTGTCAAGCTGCTGACATATGCTCTTTCCTGTTTCTTTCTGCAGGCACTCAGTACTATGAGTTTTCCTCTTAGCACAGCTTTCAATGTGTCCCATAAGTTTGGGTATGTTGTATCTTCATTTTCATTAAATTCTAAAAAGTCTTTAATTTCTTTCGTTATTTCTTCCTTGACCAGGTTATCATTGAGTAGAGCATTGTTCAATTTCCATGTATATGTGGGCATTCTTCCCTTATTGTTATTGAAGACCAGTTTTAGGCCGTGGTGGTCCGATAGCACGCATGGGATTATTTCTATCTTTCTGTACCTGTTGAGGCCCATTTTTTGACCAATTATATGGTCAATTTTGGAGAAAGTACCATGAGGAGCTGAGAAGGAGGTATAACCTTTTGCTTTAGGATAGAATGTTCTATAAATATCTGTTAAGTCCATTTGGCTCATGACTTCTCTTAGTCTGTCTACGTCTCTGTTTAATTTCTGTTTCCATGATCTGTCCATTGATGAAAGTGGGGTGTTGAAGTCTCCTACTATTATTGTGTGAGGTGCAATGTGTGTTTTGAGCTTTAGTAAGGTTTCTTTTATGTATGTAGGTGCCCTTGTATTTGGGGCATAGATATTTAGGATTGAGAGTTCATCTTGGTGGATTTTTCCTTTGATGAATATGAAGTGTCCTTCCTTATCTTTTTTGATGAATTTTAGTTGGAAATTGATTTTATTTGATATTAGAATGGCTACTCCAGCTTGCTTCTTCTGACCATTTGCTTGGAAAGTTGTTTTCCAGCCTTTCACTCTGAGGTAGTGTCTGTCTTTGTCTCTGAGGTGTGTTTCCTGTAGGCAGCAGAATGCAGGGTCCTCGTTGCGTATGCAATTTGTTTTCTATGTCTTTTTATTGGGGAGTAGAGGCCATTGATGTTGAGAGATATTAAGGAATAGTGATTATTGCTTCCTGTTATATTCATATTTGGATGTGAGGTTATGTTTGTGTGCTTTCATTCTCTTTGTTTTGTTGCCAAGACGATTAGTTTCTTGCTTCTTCTAGGGTATAGCTTGCCTCCTTATGTTGGGCTTTACCATTTATTATCCTTTGTAGTGCTGGATTTGTAGAAAGATATTGTGTAAATTTGGTTTTGTTATGGAATATCTTGGTTTCTCCATCTATGTTAATTGAGAGTTTTGCAGGATGCAGTAACCTGGGCTGGCATTTGTGTTCTCTTAGGGTCTGTATGACATCTGTCCAGGATCTTCTGGCCTTCATAGTTTCTCACGAAAAATCTGGTGTGATTCTGATAGGTCTGCCTTTATATGTTACTTGACCTTTTTCCCTTACTGCTCTTAATATTCTTTCTTTATTTTGTGCGTTTGGTGTTTTGACTATTATGTGACGGGAGGTGTTTCTTTTCTGGTCCAATCTATTTGGAGTTCTGTAGGCTTCTTGTATGCCTATGGGTATCTCTTTTTTTAGGTTAGGGAAGTTTTCTTCTATGATTTTGTTGAAGATATTTACTGGTCCTTTGAGCTGGGAGTCTTCACTCTCTTCTATACCTATTATCCTTAGGTTTGATCTTCTCATTGAGTCCTGGATTTCCTGTATGTTTTGGACCAGTAGCTTTTTCCGCTTTACATTATCTTTGACAGTTGAGTCAATGATTTCTATGGAATCTTCTGCTCCTGAGATTCTCGCTTCCATCTCTTGTATTCTGTTGGTGAAACTCGTATCTACAGCTCCTTGTCTCTTCTTTTGGTTTTCTATATCCGGGGTTGTTTCCATGTGTTCTTTCTTGATTGCTTCTATTTCCATTTTTAATTCCTTCAACTGTTTGATTGTGTTTTCCTGGAATTCTTTCAGGGATTTTTGTGACTCCTCTCTATGGGCTTCTACTTGTTTATTTATGATTTCCTGGAATTCTTTCAGGGATTTTTGTGATTCCTCTCTGTAGTCTTCTACTTGTTCTCTAAGGGAGTTCTTCACGTCCTTCTTGAAGTCCTCCAGCATCATGATCAAATATGATTTTGAAACTAGATCTTGCTTTTCTGGTGTGTTTGGATATTCCGTGTTTGCTTTGGTGGGAGAATTGGGCTCCGATGATGCCATGTAGTCTTGGTTTCTGTTGCTTGGGTTCCTGGGCTTGCCTCTCGCCATCAGATTATCTCTAGTGTTACTTTGTTCTGCTATTTCTGACAGTGGCTAGACTGTCCTATAAGCCTGTGTGTCAGGAATGCTGTAGACCTGTTTTCCTGTTTTCTTTCAGCCAGTTATGGGGACAGAGTGTTCTGCTTTTGGGCATGTAGTTTTTCCTATCTACAGGTCTTCAGCTGTTCCTGTGGGCCTGTGTCTGGTGTTCACCAGGCAGGTCACTTGCAGCAGAAAAGTTGGTCTTACCTATGGTCCCGAGGCTCAAGTTTTTTCGTGGGGTGCTGCCTACGAGCTCTCCTCGGCGGCAGCAACCAGGAAGATCTGCGCCGCCCTTTCCGGGAGCCTCCGTGCACCAGGGTTCCAGATGGAGTTTGGTGTTTTCCTCTGGCGTCAGAGATGTGTGCAGAGTGCAGTCTCTTCTGGTTTCCCAGGCGTGTCTGCCTCTCTGTAGATTTAGCTCTCCCTCCCACGGGATTTGGGTACAGAGAACTGTTTATCCAGTCTGTCCCTTCAGGTTCTGGCGGTGTCTCAGGCGCAGGGGTCCTGCCGCTCCTGGGCCCTCCCCCACGGGAACCCAGAGGCCGTATACAGTTTCCTCTTAGGCCAGGGATGTGGGCAGGGGTGGGCAGTGTTGGTGGTCTCTTCCGCTCTGCAGCCTCAGGAGTGCCCACCTGACCAGGCGATGAGGTCTCTCTCCCACGGGGTCTGGGAGCAGAGAGGGGTGACATCTTTCAAACCACAACATTCCAGGAACTACAGTTTTTTAAAGTAACAGAAAGATGACAGGAGGAACTGACTCTAGTTTATTGGCTTTGTGTCTTGTCTCATGTTCTCCATCTTCCCAACTCTCAGCTTTCTCCAGAGGAATACTACTACAGAGGACATCAGGTCACTAATAAGACTAAAGAAGATTAAGCTATTTTTTCCTAACCCTAAGCAAGGTAGTCCCTCCAGAGGAATTACACCTCTCCAAAGCATGATTGCTGGTGTTCTGCTCGCCTTTCCTGGCATGGTTCATACAGTGCCCATATATAGTGCTCCTAGGATTCTCCAATAGCCTAAGTATTAAAACCAATCTCTATGGCCTCAAATACTTTCTAGATCCCTAACTACCTAGGTGGTCTTGAATAAATCATTTAAAGTCCGTGTCTCAGTTTCTTCCTCTTAAATGGAAAGGATAAGTGTATCAATCTTGTAAAGATATGATAATATGTAAATAAATATACGTATCTATAATATTCGATATTGTATAATATATATTATATATATTATGTGTGTATATGTCTACACGTATACATCCCTTAGACAAGCCTAAAATAATAAACATTCAAAAAAGCGTGAAACATTATTCATTCAGCAAATATTTATGGAACATATGTTATGCCATGTTTTTGTGTTAGGTTAGGTTTGGAGTTACAAAGATGTATTAGACATAAGTGAAGCCTTATGGGGATTATGGTGATATGAAGCAGAGTCATGGGGTCTAGAGCTAAAGTCATTGTGCTTTCCAGATACTTAGGAAGTTCCTTTCTTTACTTCCTGGCAGCTGAATTTTCTCTCGCTTCTCATGGGGATGATCTCCCATCACTAATTCTGTCTGCAAACATCTACCAGACACACTCACAGGACAAGATGCTTTGTCTCTGCCCCTCCCATTGGATGCTGAGGACCGAGTTGCTTCTACTTATGTCCCTGATGATCATACCAGGTTTTAATCACTAAGGACCTTCCCCTACAAGAGAAAAAAAACAAAATACCCACAATTATTAATCACACCAGTGTAGTCTTTAATTCTCTAATATTTAATTGCTTAATTTTCAAGGTTATATTTACTTTTGATTAAATTCTTTAAGTTCGAAATCTATGCAAAATATGTTCTAAGAATTTTTCATCTTTTTATGTTAATGAACAGTTAAATGAGCAAAATTGTTTGCAATCACATAATCAACACATCCCCCTGAAAAGTCACGTTATGGCTCTATAGAATTTATTCCAAATACCGTGGGACAAGAAACTTAAACTATGGAAGTGAGTCTTTTCTCAGACAAGATATTAGAAGCAAATCACTTCTAAGGTAGCTGTTGGTTTGCCACCCTCAGAAGCCAGCAGAAACCTGGCCAGAAACTGGACTATGTATTTCACCTTGGGGACTTAGGCTGTATTTGTTGGAATTAGGTATTAGACTGAGAGCAATGGACCAGGAAATAGGCACAGCCTAAGAAATGGAGGCTGGTAGAGACCAAGCATAGAGCAAGAAAGCTCTGGCATTTCCTAAAGGAATACTACTAGACTAGGAAAAGTAACCCAGGAAGGGAGAAGAGAGGAGGAGAGTGAAGAGGAGAGGAAGCTGGGGAGGAGGAAAGGAGTTAGGGTGAGAATTGAGATGGGAGCAAAGGAGCTAGAAGCTATTGGAGAAATGTTTGGGGATAAATGATGAGGAAAATATAAGAGTCATTGATAAGGGATAAATAATAAGTGTAATTGGCAAGTACCGAGAGTACCAAGAGGAAAGAAAGATGGTTGAATTTGAACACAAGGAGATGAGAATGTTGAACTGGCTTACCACAGCCCATGCCAGGACATTTAATAACACATCACCCACTAACCCCCACCCTGCCTATAAAGTGGTACCAAAATGCCTGTCTCACAGGTATGGAGAAAACTAAATGAGGGTATGAACCTTAGGTATCAAATGCATTGTCTACTAGGACAGATACTCTATAAAAGCCACAGGGGGAGAAAGTCGACAGGTTATGGTGGACTGAGTTCTAATACAGATGTCCATCCCACATGCTGTGCTGGCAGGGACAGATGGCTTTTAAGTCATGACAGAGTACCCTGAAAGGGAGACATTTGACTTACAAAGTAAAGAATGGAAAACATCCAGAGGAAGCAGAGAAAAGGGTTTTTCCAATCTCGAGTGGCATGGGCAACAGAGAGCTAAGAACAGCGAGTCGTGGGCAGTAAGCAAGATGGCGGGCGGATGGAGGGAGAGACGTCTTGGTCAGAATCGGCTCTTAATTTGATGAGTACAGTGTGTGATACTATGCTCTGTGATGTCATCAGGACAGAAGGAGAATCTGAAATAAAACAGTGATGTGCTTGAGTTCAGAGTTTAGAAAATGGCCCACTGAAAGCCTGTAGGTTGGAGCAAGCCGAGCCTGGTTTGTAAAAGGACACTGGCAAGGCCTCTGGTAACCAAGCAAGAAAGATGGGGTGAAGGTTGTCATGAGGTCCTGAGTAGCTTCTGCTGGGAGGTCATTTGTTAGACTTTTCCTCAGCGTTGCTTCATCTAAATAACTCTGTCTAAAATTAACAGGAATGAGTGGCTTATTTATCAACATTTGGTTAAAACTGTATATATGAAGCCATTTAAAGATGCCACTGTGTGTCTTTGTTTGTTTTTAGGTGTGCTGCATAATTCATTAGCTGCAAGCGCTTGGAGGATGAAGCCGCTACAGACTCAGAAGAGATGGGTTAGGGTAAAGAACTAAATGCATGAGCAACTAGAAGCTTCTTCTAGGTCTCCAGTCTGCAGACCTTCCCTCCAAGCTTTTCTGTCTTATACAGGCAAGAGCTCCGTCAGCACACAGTTTATGGGGCAGAGTTCCACTTACTATCAGATGGCACAGAGCAAAAAGGTATCTGTGAGCCAGAGAACACATGGTGTCCTTGTATGGACGAGGCTGGACTTTCTTCAGCAGCCACTGCATTGTCGACACCCCGCTGAGACTCCCAAAGCCCTTTGCTCTCGGCGACGTCACCGACGTCAGGCATGTTATCTCACTTCTTCACGGACTAGTGGTCCAGTGGGAACGGAGGGTAAATGACTTACTCGTGCTCACTCAGAGTGCAGATGCTAAATTTGGGGTTCAAGTCCTGAGCCCCGACTGAAAGCAGTGATGGTACGGACTAAGGTGGTCTGTCGTGGAAGCTAGACAGCAGAGTGTCCAAACATAAAGGAGCAGCAAAAGGGGTCTGGCTCCCTCTGAGTGTCCCCAGTTCACCAAAGGTAAAAGGACACTGAAATGAACACGTGATAGAGTCCCCAAATGCAAAAAAAAAAAAAAAAGCAGTAGTAACCAGAATAAAGACAAGCTACCTCTAACCTAAACGTCTTTTTTTTTTTTCTTTAAAAAAAATGTCAAAATGAGCAGAGGAAGAAAACCCATGTTTTACGAAGCATCTTTCATTGCTGGAAGTTCTGTTTGAGGTATTATTCTCACATGTTTTCGTGCTGAAATCTATTTGCAAATTATTTTCTCCTCTTTTTTTTTTCCTCCACATGAAATGTACCCTCGATTATATGACAAGAAATTATATGGTGCTAATAATTTATTTAAAACCAGATCCCTGTCTCACATTCATCCTGTGTTGTGAAATCAAATAGATGCGGAAGGGAGGTTTTTTTCCCCTGAACTTTCTGACCACTTCTATTGTGCGGGAGAGAGTAATAGCAGGTATTGAGGGTGCCAATTATGCGGTGATGTACAAACCCACTGGAGAAAAATCTATATGATATTTTAATGCTAGTCAAACAGAACGATGAAGTTTAAATTAGCTTGAAGCTACTAAAAATGCTAACTATGGCTTCGCCTTCATTGTATGTAAGTGTGAAAATAGCTGAGCAGAAATGTGTCTGTCTATCTTCCCTGTGGCTATGCTGCCAGGAGCCCCTTTCAGCAGTCAGGAGAGGCTCTGGTTTTGTTTATTTGTTGTTCTGTTTCCTCATTTCTCCCTTAATTTTTACCTCCCCCATTCCCTTTTCTTGGTAGCCCCTCTTTCTGGTGTTTTGCCAGCTCCCCTTTCCTTCTGTGGTAGCTCATCCTTCACCTCTGTAAACTCTCGTCAGAGGATGTTAGAACATAGAGGACCCAAAAGGAAAGAGGGGGACTTTGGTGAGGAAGTCAGTCAAGTTTAACTTCTTTGTAGTACAGAGGGAAGGGTGAGCAAATGAGAGGCGAGGAGAGCAGAAAGTTCCAGAGAGGACAGGACTTATTCAATGGTCACCCAACAATCAGGTTCGGGGCTGTAGGTGTGAACCACCATGCCTTGCTCCCTAACAGCTTCTTGAGGGCATAATTTCCATGACGAGGATTGCTACCGAGCAACAAAACCTGGATTAGAAAATAAACCCAGGATCCTCACCTCTATGCACTTGGCCCAGCACTATACACTCCAAATTGTAATACTAACACTTCACACAGCATTCTTTTTTTTTCCCTTCTCCAAATAGCAGAAACCCACCTGAGAATACATCTGGCTGCATGTGGCCTCATGAGGTGAAGTTGAGCCCTTGAAGGACCGTTTCCAACGTAGGGTGAGGGAATGGGATAAAGAGGAGAGTGAGGCTTGTGGACACCTGTACTACAGGCTGAGGTTTTAATGTCCTGAAATTGGTTCCTGTGGGAAAGGCTTAATCTCAAGTCACAGTATTAGGAGCTATAAGAAACTTGGGAGTAGCACAGGAGAGGTCATGGTGTTGCTGAGGTTGTGTCCCCAAAGGAGCAGTGCTATCTCTCTTCTGCTCTTTTGCTTCCTACATGAGGAACAGTTCCACTCTGCCATGCATTCTAGTCAAACTGCCCTGCACCCTCACAGGCCCAAAGCAGTGCTGTCAACCAATCATGGACGAGCGAGTTAGACTGGATTCAATGTTGATGCAGTTGCTCACGGTCAAAAAGATCAGAGCAGAGAGCAGTCCAGAATTCAAGTTGAATTCGGAGAGTTACAAATTTCAAAATTCACGTCGAAAACTCAGCTACACCAGAAAAGGCATATGAATTACATGTTTAAAAGTAATATAGATGATTTCTTTAACTTATTTTTCATAGAAAATTATTGCACAGTTGTCACAAAGAAAAGCTCACATTTGCATGTGGAAAATCGCCCAGGATGCTTGCCAAGTGCTGCCCAGGACAGGTCAGGACAGATTTACTGATGTTTGCTTGTGCCAGAAAACGCACTCTTGTCCTCTTTGTATCCCTATGCTGTCCAATTTCTTTATGTATCATGTGTGATTATTTTATTAAGTGCACATAAAACGTTCATTAGGAAAGTCATTCAGGACTCAGTGATAGAAACCTTTGGATCGACAGGCTGAGATATTGGCTGTCTGTTGGATGTGCTTGTCTCTTAACTACTTATTTGTGCCCCAACCCCTGCCTACTTTTCAGAAGTGACCAAAATTATAAAGACTAGATACTCAATAAACCTGTGGGAAATGCTGAAGAGTTTTGAACATCTGTGTGAAATATGGTCTTATTAACAAATGAGAAATACTCCCCCGGCATGATGTTCCCCAACCTCAGCTCTGACACCCCTGTCATAGGGGACGTGTCAAAAACACAAATTCTTGGTGTTCATTGTAGACTTGTTTAGTGGAAGACTCGGATGGGAACACCAAGAAATCTAAATTTTGAGGCTAAGGAGATAGTTCAGTTGGTACAGTGCTTGCCACACAAGTATGAAGACCTGAGTTTGAACCCCAGGGGCCCCGGGTACAGGGGCACACTTGTAGTCCCAGTGTGAGAGAGGAAGACAGGTGGCTCTGCTGGCCACACAGCCTAGGTTACTTGATAAGCTCCAAGCCAATGAACAAAAATGTCTGAAAAAGACAAGGCAGATAGCTCCTGAGGAATGACACTCAGGCTGTCCTTTAGTCTCCATACTCACATGTGAGTGCACAACCCATGCCACATACACATACACAAACACTAAAGAAATAAGTAAAATCTATGTTTTATCAAGTTCACCACTGATACCCTGGCATGGCATGGCAGACCTTGAAAATGTCTAGTGTTTTTTCAGATTCACTAGAAAACATATTTTGAGGGGATACAGATAAACTGGAGGTCCCTTCATTCATCCTGGTGAGATGCTATGACCTTAGGTGGAAGTTATCTCTCCAAGAAAGATCTAAACTGAAGAAAAACTGTGGGAAGCCCGTCCTGCTGTGTCCAGGGTATAGTTGGTTGAGTCCATGGTCTCATGAACTCACTTAAAACACCTACAATCTACACATTCAGACACTGTTATAGCAGGGCTTAAGAGTCTATTTTTGGTTTTGTATCAATGTTGACCTTTAGAAAAAGGCAAATTTTTCAATAAATTCATTTTGAAAATTGGACTTAACTATTAACTCTTAAATGTAAACACTTGGCTTCTTGTGCATGTTAATGGGGGAAAATTAAAGCTCCTGAACTTGTCATTCAGTATCCATATTTCTAGAAAGAGGCTATCTGTATGCATGCTTGCCCCTTTCCCCTTCTATTAATATTTTTAATCCTCTAAAAGTGGAAGTGTGGGAGAATCCATTTCGAGTCCTTCATCAACCCTGATACAGAAACCCTGATTTTACTTTGCAGATTACTACCCCAGACTCCCTCCCCCTAGTTGAAAGATGACATTGTTCACCACAGTGATTCCCTCAGGATTCTGCCATACCCTGCCTGCCAAGCCCCAGTGACAAGATATAGGGGCCAGTTAGACTCTTACATACTCTCCCTGCCACTTTCAATCAAGCCTAATGCAATCAGAAACACATGACTACATCAACACATCTCCTTTAATCAAATGTGATTAAGTCAGTCATTAGTTTTTCAAGACAAATAAAGGATACAAGTGCTTATATTAAAAACGTAAACGCCCTCCTTCTTAAGTGATTTATTGGAAAGGAAGCCCCCAGCCTTAGCACAGGACTCGGGACCTCAGAGGTCTTTGTGCTTCCCTGCTGGTGTTTGTCGAAGGGGAGCGTCCTTCTTGCTTGCCTCCCGCCCCCTCACACAGTCCCCATGTTGTCAAGCAGAATTTGGCTTCAGCTTGATCAGAGTGATTTCATTATCCCATTGTTACCATTATGACTTGGGCAATTAGTAGTTTATAAGTATAAATTTATGGCAATCTGTGATCCAGGCACATTGGCAGTAGTCAGGGCATAATAAAAACCCAATCAATTTCTTTCATTTAATATGTAGGCTGTGACCCTAGTTTTGATTAGAACTCTTCCTATTTCATCTTTAAATAAAAAAGAATGTCTGCAAGCAATTATATGGTGTGTTAATTGGATATTCCTTTTTATCTCTTATACTACTGAATGCTAACGAAATCCTTGTTTTTTTTTTTTTTTTCTTTTTTTTTCCCCTTTCTCAATAGTATCACTGAGTTCTGCTAACCCTGTTACTGGCTTTGTCTCTGTGCTCTTTCTCTGCTTCATTCTCACCTACCTCTCTGGTGTGGGTATGTGCGTTCACACTGGCTACAGCCAAGCCCTGGCTAAATTACAATGGGCTCTGAACTAGTCTCTCTGACCCACTCCTCCCCATTTTGTGAAGTCATCATCATCGGCACCCAAACTCCTGTGCTCCCATTCCCACTGGGACATCCAAAGCTTGTGTAACTCAGGTCAGCAGATTTCCTGGGAAGCGTTTTCACAAAGCAGGTGCTTAATAGTTGGTAAATAAACAAATGAGTCCACAGCTTTTCCTGGTGTCACCTGGTCCCCTTGATTTCCTGTGTGCATTTCAAAGATCTCAGGGTTTGTTATCCCAGAGTCATTTTGAAGGAACTGCACTCCTGAGACTTTATTCCAAAAGGCATCATGGGTGGAGGTGAACCAAGGACTCTCCTTTTATTGATGGTGGCACGGCTGCCAGCCTGTGGCTACCCAGTGTAGTACACCGCCTCAGTTCCCTCCATCCTGAAAACCCTGTAGCTTTTAGACCATTTCCTATCCGTACACTCTGAGACCGCAATGAGGGTCTTCAGGGATAACTTTCCAACAGCCTGTAGGTGAAAGCAGAAGACAGGAACTGGTCAGGCATGGCAAGGACCCCAAAGCATAAATTCTAAGAATGACCTTTTGAAGGCCAGGAGTGCCAGAAGGGAGCTGGCTCCTGGTTCTCCATCCTCTCTAACCCTGCCTGAAAGCCACTCTTGACTTTTTACCAACAGGAAGCACTGCATACCTTACAGTCAGATACAATTGGACTGACTAGCTCATCTCCCTCCCCACATCTCACGGTGAGCCACATAAAAGCCTGCAGACTAGCAGCTGGACAGTGACTCACTCCAGACACACACACACACACACACACACACACACACACACACACACACATCCTCTCTTCCTCTCTTCCTCTCTAAGTCCCTATAATAAAGGAGTTCTAAAACTCTTCCTCTGTGACCTGTGAACAGTACTCTTCAAATCTCAAGGCAAGATCCAAAGAACCCACTGACTGGATAGGGAAGGCTTTGGTAACTATTGAATTTGGGGATACCCAACCCCCCAGAGGTAACTAAGCTCATCAAGAGTCAAGAAAAGTTCTGTCACTCTCAAAGATTTCCCATATTTCCCACATAACTCAATCCACCCTCATGTTTAGAAAGCAGGTTCTGCAGTTGACGGGGTTTCCTGCATTCTTTGTCTTAGAAGTGTGTCACCTCCCTTTCCTCTATTGTGTCTCTCGTCTCAGATGCCCATTTTCTTTTATTTTCTCCCCTTTTTGTGTTTATCCTTTTTCCTTCAGACACCTGAATACTTTTACTGTGCTCACCCTCGTCTTCCTTTACTTACCTATCTTGACACAAGCTCTCACCATGTAGCCCTGGCCGGCCTGGAACTTGCAATGTAGGTTAGGATGAACTCCAACTCACTGAGATCTGCCTCCCAGGAGCAAGTGTTCTGTAAATATTTGGTGAATAGATGAATGAATGACTGGGCCAGGGGGTTAGTGAATGAATGAATGACCCAAGAAGGAAAGTTCAATTTTAATGTAACAATGTAGCAATGTGAAAAGAAAAGAAAATGGCTTTCTACATCTGGTGTTACCACTATCATTCAGCAGCTCCTGGCAGCACAGGATCATTCTGGAGTAAGAGTGTGCTCGCCCCCATCCTGCGTACTTACTGATGTCCCCGAGGCACATGTGGCTCCTAGAAATAAAATCCACAAGAGAAATGCAGGCAGCCGGTGTGGGGCATTTAATAAGGCTGTCCAGCATTGTTCACAACGTTAACAAAACAAATTCCTGAGCATGCTCAGAGGCCACTGCTGGACCTGTCAGCCAAGACAGACAGCTGTGGGTCAGGATTCCTGGCACACAGGCCTGCCCCACGGCCTCCCAGCAAGGGGGGGCTGAGGGGGAAGCAGGAGGATAACAGAGATAAATCTAAATTCATTCACAGAGCAGTCACACCCAATGACATATTCACTGACTTCTTCAACAGCTCATTTGATAATGTTCTCTCTGCACTATTCATTTTTCTGAAAGATGAAAGCTGGCTGAGGGTTTCATCTGCTCGCTGATGCAGGGAGAGCGTTGAAATTAACACACACCCAGAGAGAGAGAGGAGAGAGAGAGAGAGAGAGAGAGAGAGAGAGAGAGAGAGAGAGAGAGAGAGAGGAGAAAGGAGAGAGAGCTCTGCAAGGGAAGGAAGAAATGTACTGAAGGCCAGTTTTGTGGTTAGTCCTGACACAGGAGACCCAGCAGCCTGGTGTGAGGTCACCTTTAATTAGTTATGCTTTCTAATTCAACAATATGCCATCAGCAGATGCAAGGCTCAGCAGGGTAGGGGTGGGCATTTATCATGATAATTAACTGCTTGAAGAATGTTAGCTGCCTGGGGCAGGTCTTGACTTGCAATGGAAGAGGACAGAGGTCAGTACCTCAGGACAAGGGGATACTTTCTTTCTCAGTGGTTTCCAGTCCCAGTGTGCCAATCACATAAATCACTGGGTATTTACTTAATGCCAGTCACTGTGTGGGGTCCACAAGACAAGAGAAAACAAGGCTGGCTTTCTGGTGCCTCCTTTTAGTGAAGCAAACTCAGAAATATGGGACTGTAATGTGCATAATAACTACTCCACAGTGACGGGCTCTCCTCTGACAGGGCCCATTGGCAAAAAGGACCAACAGCCACTTAGGAAAGAGGATGTTTTCACATGGTTCTTCATTCAGTGATTATGCGTGTATGCAAGCATGCACACATGTGACTGTGCGTAGTGTGTGTGCTTGAGTGTGCATTTGCATGTGATTGTGTGAACATGTGAGTGTAGGGGTGTACATGTGTGAGCGCATGTGAGGGTGTGTGAGTGTGTGTGGGTGTGTACATGTGTGTATATTTATTGAAATACGAAGAGTGAAGACTTTAGAATAAGTTAAACCTGTTTTTGTTGTTTTCGCTGTTGTTGCTGCTGCTGCTGTTTCATTTTGGAGTCCTGCTTTCTATTTTCCAGAATTATGAAGATGAACAATTTGTATGTCTGGGTCATATTTCCCTACTTGGTAAAACAGGGATAGCAGAATCTAACATTGAGGATTAAATGTAGTAAATACAGAACTCTAACATGGCTAATCCACACCTGGATGAGCTGAGATGCTCAGGACTTACTGGTGGTGGAGTGGCAGGAAGCTGAGCAGACCATGAGAGGAGAACCCACATTCACAAGGGTGGTGTTTGGTACGTGATGCATAGCGGAAGCAGCAATGAACCAATGGTTGGTGATACACAGCAGTGCCTGTTCAAGGAAAGAAGTTTCATTTTTGTGGGGACTTGTTTGGTTTGGACTATAGGGAAAGGGACTGAGATGTATATTTTACCTACCAAAGCAAATCTGACCTGGCCACCAAGTTCTCCCAGCATCCCTCAGTCCCTACCTGGCATACCTAACCCCAACTTTGAACTTTCCAGCCTGGGTTCTGGGCAGCTCTTCTCCCACTGACTCTTCCCTATATAATCCAAACATTTTGATCTCCCCCTCTCCTCCTCTTTCTCCCCTCCCCTTTTCCCCCTCCCCCTTTCTCTGCATGTGTGCCCTTTCCTTCTGTTTCTCTCCCTCCCCTACCCCCCACCTTCCCATGCTGACTTCCTGCCTAGGTCCTTGGGCCAGGGAACTTGCCCGCCAGAGAGCAGCTTCCCAATAAACCTTCCTTTAATATAATCTAATCTGGTTTGAATTGACTCATTTCACTGGCGGAGAAATAACCCATCAGGAGTTGTATTGTTATTGTTTTCTTAATCAAATTTGGAGGAAGAAAGAGAGAGAAACTGGATAGAGATTCAAAAAAGAAATGGAAATGAGACAAAATTTAAGAGGCTCAGACAAGAAGTGATTCCTTAACAATTCTCAAGCCAAAGTTGAAATGGAATAACATGCTCTTTTGGATTTCCAAAGTCCACTGATATAAAGAAAGATATTCAAGGCCAGCCAAGGATCCTACATTGAGGAAGCATTGTCTCTCTGTCACATGGGACTTCATTTTGCGAGCTGGTTGGGAGGTGGTGTTCTCACACAGACACAAAGCCAGCACTAAGACAGGTATGGCATACACATTCACAGATGAGAGTTAAAGACAATGTGCAAGATGTTTAAGTGGTCCAGGAGATGTCTGGAGGAGGAAATCTACTCATCCAATGGGAAAGCTCCGAACCACAGCTCTGCCTCGTCCTTTCTTGCTGATGCTATGAACAGCCACGGCCAGCAGAAGGAATTGGGAGGTAGGACCTTACCAAGATCAGAGTCCAGTTCCATTCATTCCATCCCCTTCTTCACAGCAGCATACTCTGAAGGTCTTAGCCACATAGGTGTAGTAGATGAGAATCTTTAGAGTAAGTTCAGAGTATCTCCCACCTCCTAGAATGGACAAAACTCCCAGGGTGAGCCCAGAACTCCTGGGAACCATTTACTTCTTACTTAAGATGGAGGCTCACCCTATTCTTCTATGATGTCTGAGCCTCTGGCTCTCTGTGGAATCCTGGCCACTTCTCAGACAGAGACACTGCTTGAGATACAACTCTGCCTTAACCTCGTTCTTATGAACTGCTGCTTCTTCAGGGTGCAGACCATGTTTGACCACGGCCTGAGGAGCCGCTGTGGGATCTGAGCATGAGGCTGCCTGCTTGGTTTTCCTCTCAGACATAACCAGGAGGCAAATGTGTTGGAGCCATTCAGCAAACATATACTAAAGGCCCTAATCTGTTCTGGGCACCAGGCCAAAAATGTGTATGCTTGAGCTAATAAGGTCACAGTGTGTTGAGAGTGAAAGACAGAAAAACAAACATCTAAACCAGAGCATGAGTCATGAGAGGCGAACACGGGGGAAGCAGGGACAGGCCAGAGAAGAGAGGATAGTCTAGGCTAGGTGACAGGTGGGTCATGGAAGGTGTGCAAAGCATGTGGCAGTTGAGCCAGGCTTGGGAAGGACTACAGGGGTGCAACCGTGTATGACAGCATTGCCCCCAGATCACTGGTGTCAGATTGGCCTGCCCTGGCCTGTGGTGCTGCCTGACGTTTTCAGGAATTCCGTGAGCCAGTTGTTAAATATAACCATGAGGAAACATCGCTGATGGAACATTGTTGTGGGAACAATCCATAAGGTCTACAGAAAAGTAAAGAGAGTGTTTCTCATGACCCCAAAGCTCTTCTTTGTGGTTTGTGCCCAAGAGAAGTGAAATCTTGAACAAATATTAGCATCATCCCCTTCTTCACAGCAACATTACGCTCCCTGACCAAAAGGTACAAATGCCCTCCAGTAGATGAATGGGTAAAGAAAATGGTGCATGTATATATAAAGTGTGTGTGTGTGTGTGTGTGTGTGTGTGTGTGTGTGTGTGTGTATAAAAGAAAATAATCCTGCAATATGCAGCAATAGGAATAAATTTTGCTAAGTAAAATGGAATAGCCTTAGAAGGAAGAATACTTCATAGGTCTCCAGCTTCTTAACCTGGCATGTGAAGTCATGTGACTAAACATGGGGGCCATGAAACCTTTAGCAACAGTAAAGGTAAAATATACCCAATAACCAAAGTCAGTTAGAAAATCAAATGTGTTATAATTCAAGGAGTTTGCGGCGTGCCTGGCAGTGGAGCACCAGAGATGTCGCTGCAGCCTCCCTTCTGAAACACTTCGCACTGCGCATGACACTACTCGGGCAGCGCCGATGGGAGATAACACATCTCAGTTCAGAGTCCAAGGTATGTGGTGAAAACCAGCAATCTTACTACTACCGTGTTTTCTGCTCTTACAGAAACAAAATGCTTCCGAGTCAAAAAGCAAAAAATTCATATTTTCCTACTGTCGTTCCTCAGTATGGATCTGACTAGTACACCTGCAGGCTGAACTGTATCAGAATGTCTAACTTTTAAAATCACCTTCGGAGAGCCTGAGGGAATGTCTTAGTAAATGCCACCGAAGCATGAAGATCTGAGTTCGTTTCCTTGTAGCGAACAAAAGGACCAGGCATGAGGGCTCCTGTAATCGCAGAGCTGGAAAGGCGGAATGGAGGATCTCTGGGGGCCCAGGAGCTACTCAGGCTGCCCAGTCCTGAGCTCTGGTTCAATGAGAGACAGCCTCCAAAATGAGGTGCAAAGCAGTCGAGGAAGACAACTGATATTAACATCTGTGCATACATATGCACATCAACATACACGAGAACATGTATACAAATACATACAAGTTACCATTTAAATTGTTCTCTTAATTTTTATTTTAAAAATCATTAGATTTTTAATTTGATTTAATTAGAATTTGGGATTAGGACAGAATTTCCAAGGATTCCTGAAATGACCCCAAATACATTTCTGATGCTTTCATGCAACATGTTTGTGCCAGGTGGCATTCATAGCATCAATGATTCTAAAATCAGAATATGGATCAACTCTAGAAAATATTGAAGATACTCTATAGACATCCTGAAATATCATGTATTCAGTGAAGATTTAATTATTTATGTAAAAATAAACAAGCACATCGATCTCATTAGTATGCAAATTTGCCTTTGTCTTTAATAAATAGTAAAATTATATGTATGCTAGAAAATTGTCTTAAATTCAATTCTTATTATCAGAAAATGTTTGATTTGTATACCTATTTTATTTCCTGGATATTCAGGGTCATGTGAAAATTTCTGGGGTGAGAGGGGAGATGAGTGGGAGAAGTTTGAGAAACCCTTCCCTAAAATAGTCGGCTCTGTTTTTAAAGTCTGGTAGAGGGGGATCCTGGGAAGCAGAGAATTCTGGTTAAGGTGCATAGCATTGCAGTTACACAGGATGAGTGAGTTCAGGAGATTCAGCGCATTGTGGCCTGTCTAGTCAAAACCGTCTCAGAGGCTGAGGGCCACCAGCACTCCTGAGGCTGATGTTGGAAGCTTATGAACACATGTATAGCCTGGGCTACATAGTTAGACTCTGCCTCAAACCTCTTTCAGAAAGAGTTCTACTAAGAGGATTTCTTCTTTTTACCATGAGAGGATGCAGCTGGAAGCCAACAGCTTTGAAGTACAGCTCTCCCTGTACACCAGCTTTGCCGGTGCCCTGAGCATGGGTTCCTACCACCAGAATTGTAAGCAACGAATTTCCATTGTCTGTCAATTATGCAGCTGAAGATGCTTTGCTGTAGCAGTTCTGACATTTTGACATGTGTGCCCAGTACGTTTTGTTCACCTGTTCATGTAATGATAAATATGACTTCTATGTATTTCAGTATGTTGAATAACAATCTTAGAGACTTGGGTATGTAAATGCCTGCCCCTGTCTCTGCTCTAAATTCTTCTGTATATATCACAAGAGGCAGAAATGGCCAAGTGCAGAGTCATTCTATTCTTACTGTCCTGAGGAGCTTCCATCCTGCCTTCCTTAGCAGCTGCGACATTTTGCATTTTCACCAAAAGTGTACAAGAGTTCGCCAACATCCTTGCCAACTCATTTTTCTTTGGTTCTTCGTTTGCATCTTTCTTCTTTGTGCAAAACAAAGAAAACAGTACACATAATGAAAAGATAATCCACCAAGAGCATGAGAAATACATACATAAAAAACAAACACACACTATATATATACATATATACACTACATATATATAGTATAGTGTATATATGTATTTTTGTGTATATACATAGTGTATATACATACTATATATATATATATATGTGTGTGTGTGTGTGTGTGTGTATAATGTATATATAGTGTATATATAGTCTCCATCCCATAGTTACAACTCTAAAATAAAAGATAAACAACCATAAAACAAAAAGCTCTAATATCTACTAAAAAGGAGCAAAGGACTGAAAAAGACACTTTCAAAGAAGACATACAGGTAGTCAGCTGGTTTATGAAGCCCTGAAAGATGTCAGCACACTGTCATTCATGAAATACAAATCAAACCAAAGTGAGATAGGATGGAGTAATGAAGAAACGAATGATCTCATTTGTTCTTTAAACTGGCTTGTTGGGATTGTGCACAGATGGAGATAAAGGGTAAAGACAAGGGTCTTAACAGGGGAGTCACCATGACCAATTTTCCTGTGAACAGTAATAGTGGTACAAGGAGGGAAATGCAGACAGAGCTGTGAGAGGTCTCTAAAAGAAGCAACTGACAGGATTTGGTAGGTTGTGGAATATGAGGAAGTAACGTGTTTGGAATGACCTGTGTCTGACTTCATGAGGCACCTCATAGAAAGAGGTTAATGACCAGAGAATGGACACTCAGAAGACAATGGCTACAGTCATCCCCTTCCCATCCAGGGTGGCCTGCAGCTGCTTTGAGAGATCTTACAGGGAAAGAAGCTTGTAGCCGAGTGCCTTCTTGTTTGAGACCCTGAATGGCCCCACAAGACCTCTGAAATAATGCTTTGTTTCCAAAACCCCAAACTGAGAAACAAATGAACAAAAAGGGTTCAGAAATAAAGAACAAAACAACAACCTAGTTTCCAGATTTAGGTCAAAGTGACTTAGGCATGTGGCAACAGTAGGCATCCCAGTGTGGTGGCAGAGGACAGCACTATACATCCCAGCCCTACCAGTGCTGAAGACTGTCAGTGCCCTCCCTCCCACCCTTTCACTGTGCTCACATGCTGTCTCCCTCCTTCCCTCCCTCCCTCCCTCCCTTTCTCCCTCCTTTCCTCCCTCCCTCTCTCCCTCTTTCCCTCCTTCCCTCCCTTCCTCCTTCCACCTCCTCTCCCTCTCACCCAAGAGAAGAGTTTCTGCAACTATTCTTTCCTGTAGATTGTTTTGGGTGTGGAATATTAACACAGAGGCCAGAGGTCACATAAAGCATCTGCTGGATTTTCTAATTATTTGACATAGGCCATCTCACTGAACCAGAACCTCACAGATGTGGCTGGAAAGACTGCCAAATGAGCTTCAAGAATCCCTGTCTCCATCCCCATCCCAAACATGAAAGTTACAGATGCACACCATCTTGTCCAGTGTTTTTATGTAGGTCCTGGGGATCGTAACTCGTGTTCTCATGTTTGCCCAGCGGGCACTTGACATACTGGGACTTTCCCCTAGCCCCATTTTTTCAGTTCATCTTAAAGGTAAGAGAGGGGAGAGCCCGAGCCCTGTGAGAGCACAGTAAAAGGGGAAGAGGAGTCATGAGGAGTCTAGGCTCATGACTGTCCCTGCTCCTCAACCTGCCACTTAGTAAATACACCTTAGGAAGATACAAATGAGGTAGAAGGCCAGAGGAGGACAGGGCTTCTTGCCACTAGGAACATGTGGGCTGTTACCTGAATCTCATTAATATATTTCCAGCTTCAGACTAAGGAGAAGTAGCAAGTAAGGTGCAACACTGAGGAGGAGTCTTGGGAAACAGCCATCAAGGGAAAAGAAAGTGGGGATGTGCAGGCTGCTTCCCCTATGAGTGTCATGGCTGCAGGGGGGCGGGGCATGTCTCAACAGCTCAATAGCTGTGCACTAAACATCCGTTATGTACCAACTCCTGGGGCACATGACACAATACATAATAATCTCATTCACCGCTTATACATCACTGTAAGAACAAGCATAGTTCTGGAAGTTTTGTAATGATTATAGCTATTGTGAGGGGTTGTTGCTCATCTGGACGCCAACAAGGAGCAGCTTATTCTGGGAAAGGACAGAGAATATACACATATCACCCCAAGTAGAATAAAGTGGACTGGAGACTTTCGTTCTTTCTCCAATTTTGTTAATATTGCTTTCTATTTTCCTAGAAATATTATTTTTTTCTCTCCCACTCCTTTACTATGTCATCTTTTTAAATTCCAAATGCCATTTCTTTGGCTGCATTGACCATGTTGCTAATCCAGTATCTTGTCTGTGAGGAGCAGCCTGAGATCGACAGCTCAAAGTTGTTGTTGTTGTTGTTGTTGTTGTTGTTGTTGTTGTTGTTTTGCAAATTTGAACTCCCATTTGCTTCTGATATTTTAATATTGTTTCATGCCACCAGAGTTAACTATATTTATTGCTTTTATGTCTTTATCTTCTGCTCACAAACATTGTTCTAGATTGAATAATTTGATAATTATGTGCCTCCTCTAGATGTGAAATTTTACTTTACGGATATGGGAAATGAGCATCTATGGCTGAGCTTGGGTCCGTCTCCCTCTGCAGATGGGCTGATAGGCTCCCATCTTTCTGCCTGCCTCTCTGGCCTCTGAGTTTCAATTCACTTGAACTTAATCTCTTAGGATGGCAAGCCAGAGTGTTCAGGTTTTTCCAAATTCAACTTTCCAACACTCCTGGAGATCTTTGATCTCTATAACTATTGGATTCATGATTCAACTCAGGATGTGGGTCCAGTGGACCTTGCTGGCTACTCTGTCCTCCAGACAGGTGACTTGATGTAATCAAAACCGATGTGCCTATGGGATCTACACTTGTGTTTCCAGTAGGATCTTTTTTGCTTACTAATATGAAAGAATTCTATTACTTTTATTCCATTGGAAATTAGTTTCAGGTTATAATTTGTCTACATTTGTTGAAAAAATTTCATCACTGTTCAGTATCTTGATTCTTTCTAATCTTAGGTAGGAACTGAGGACATAGTAGATTTTCCTACCTGTTTCCTTTGCTGATTTGATTTTGTATTTCAGATCCTGATTATTACTGGGTGGTTATTACAGTTATTATAAAATAACATTCTACCAAAACACAAATTACAAGTGCTACTTAATTTAAAATTCATGGTAAATATTTTTTGTCATTTTGCACATTGTTTTATTCTGTTACACTTCTGATTTATGGGTTCTTCACATTCAAACTTGTATCTTGACTGAAATATTTTTGTCAAACTATACACACCATTTCATATACCCATACTCCACTCACCTCAGTCCCCACCTCAACAAAAATGTCTTAATTTACTTTCTACTCTGTCATTTAGACATGTGCCCCATGACCTTTGCCCTTTCTGTCCCTTTCCTGGACTTGGTGCTCAAGCTGAGTGTGTTAATAGGAAAATCAAGGTGGGAGGAGTTGGACTTGTGATCTAGTCTCAGCTGACCTGCATGTCCCCATCCCCTCCAATCTCTCACCGATGACGTATCGGTGATATTAATATGAAACTTAGAGCAGGAAGCTGGAGGCAGGGCCAGGGGAGCATGCTAGGACCCCTCAAGCATATGAGTACTCCAAAGAAATAACAAAGACCTCAAATGACTGGTTGAAGCCTGTGCCAATGAGGCAGAGGAAGGAGTCGGGCTGTAGCAACACCAGACATCAGTCTAAGTCAGGTGCGTTTTAAATAAGGACAATACTGTCTGCCAGAGGGCCATGGTCAGGGGCATCTATATTCCTCCCTAAAGCTCTTCTGTTCAACATAATCCTCTGGCTACTTGCTTACTCCTGAATACAGTGGGATGGAAAAAGGGTTGAAACTCAGGTCTGTAGCAAGTTCCGTGTTGTTTGTATTAGTGATCAAGCTCCTTTTCATCGTATAGAGATTGCCACCATCCTGGTCCAGATTACATAGGTGACAGCAGGCTCTCAGCCAGCTTCTGCTAATTTCCATGCTTCCCCGTGCACTTAAAATGCAAACTGTGACCTGTGTCAGATGAAACAAAAATTATGCCTTCTACTTAAACCTCAAGATTTGCTCAACGTTTGTATGGCTTTGAGCTCTGTTATGAGTGTCCCCCTCACTCTGCTCTTCCTCATTTGCTATCATTTCCCAGATGACCACCCCCTCTCCCTTGTGTATCATCTCTGCTTGTCTTAAATGCAATCTTTCCTGAACCCTGACCTGAGCTTATGCCCAACCTCAGCACTTACAAAACATCTTATGGTTTATCTTCCTACTCCTTAAAGGTGTATACAAGGTTCACATGAGAAATAACAGTCTAGTGACTGAAAAAACAGGGCCGTGTTGTAATTCCAAGAACCTTTGACTCTTTCCTTGTTGGGGAAAACATCCTTTGTAGGTGTTGTTCATGATCTCGAGATCCTCCTGACTCATGTAGGTGGACCCTCATGGCAGTAAAAACTGACTTCATAAGATATATTGATGTAAGAAGATTCACACACTCGGAGGAGAAGCAAAAGTTAAGACTAGAGTTTTGTGTCTACAAACCCAGAAAGCCTGCAACCCCCATTAGAAGAGTGGAACAAATCAACTTTACCACTGCACCTCTGGAAATGCATGGTACTGGTGACATTCTGACTTTACAGTTCCGTTCTAAAGTCTGAAAATATGTATTTGTGTCAAAGCTAGAGTCTTTGAGGTAATTTACTATGGCAACCATTAGAGATTAATTACAGGTGATTGGGTATGGAGTTACTCCACCTGTGATGAACATTTATTTTGAATTTTATTTCATGCTATCCTTTGAGTACAAGGACCTGGAGCCTGGAGTTGGTCATGTGACATGTTCTCATTCCATTTAGAAGGCACTCTCTCTGGGCTTACATGTGACAACATATTTACTTTTTTTGTACCAAGTTAACAAACCTTCGACTATTTCTGTCTGTTGAGATCAATGGTTCCATTCCAGTTGTGAGGTCAGTGTATAATATTTCTTAAGGTCATGACAATCTCCCCAACCCTGTGCCTCTCCCTCTCTCACCTCTGCCTTCTTCACCATACAGCTGTTTCTTGAAATTAAAGCACACAGCCACTGTGCCTTGTCTCAAGGAGAGAGCCAAATTTCATTACCAACTAGAGCACTTTAAATCAATATTTGGACATTTAATGATTTTGCTCATTTTATTTGAGTACATTAGAGAAGTCTGATAGGCCTATTAGGGTCCCGGTGATTAACATCTTCGAATCAGCAAAAGGTGCCAATTTAAAAAAATAGTCTTATTTCAGGCCCACCATAAAAATCTGCATAATTTAGCAATTATTGTACCATTTTGAATATATATTAAAAAGTAGTTTTAGTGTTTAATTAGAAGATATAGTCAACATATTTTAAAGCAAGCTACCTCCTCCACGATAGAGTTGAAAGTAAGAAATATTTAGGGCTGGCTCCAATTTTCCAACTAGCCTCACATCATATTTCTGCCCAATGAACATGTGACCCTCTATCATCCTGCAAACCCCTCTCATTAGGAATAGATTTGCCACTAATAAGATGAACTAGCTTCCCTTAGAGACTCAGACGGTGACACCTCAATTCATGGAGAAGCTATGTCCTCAGAACTTAGTAACTTCTTAAGCCTGAATCCCAGACACAGGAATTCTGGATGCTTCTTTGGGCCTCTAGGAGGTTGAGACCTAACCACATCTTCATTGCTTTCATGAGAGAATTTAAGTATAATTATATGTATCTCCAAGTGCCAAGATGAAATCAATTGTTTTGTGTTTTGACTTTAAAAATTGAATATATATATATATGTATGTATATATATATATATATATATATATATATATATATATATATATCCATGCCCATTCAGCATATCCAGTCAGCTCTTCCTAGCCTGTAAGATAGTCACATATATCAATGATAAGCAAGTAACTAAGTTAGATTATTCTATTATTGGTTGATTAGACTTTTGTACAATGAATCTAAATAGGGCCAACTGGAGGAGAGGAAGGAGCTGAAGGAGGCAGAGGACAAGGAAAAGAGCAAAAGAGGAGAGCCTAGTGTGGCATGTACTTCCACCACTGTGGCTTGGGTCTAGAAACTATCTTTGGGCACATGATACTTGTCTATGTCAGGAAAAGACCTCTTGAATAGATAATGCTGTGCTTAAATATCCTTGTAGACTAGCCTTGTGTAGCACTACTTTTAAAGTTCATTGCTAAATCTACCAGGCTTCCTAATGTTTCCTTACCTGAGCTGTACTCTCCAAAGGTGGATTTGAATCAGGCAGCAGCTTGTAAGCATAAGGCAGAATTCTGTTACTGCAGGGCCTACTGACTCTACTCAGTAACTCCAGATGCTGAATCGAGCTATAGGCTCTCCCTTCACCATTGGCCTTGGGCATGGGGAAGGCATGAATGCCCATATTTGTGATTTTACTAGTTTTAGAAGCAGTGAATATTGACTTAAGTATGTATTGATATCCAGCCACATCTGTACTATGATAATCAAAGTAAATAAGGCATGGCCTTTTCTGTTTCAATCACCACAGATTTATAATGGTGCCACTATGTTTTACTGTAATTATTTTTTCTGTTGCTAGCATATATTCACCTCCTGTCAAGGACAATGCCATTTTTTACACTTAGTATGGGTCCAAGCTAGGACCTAAAACAGAACTGGGTTTAAACCACAACACTATGGATTGCAGTATCTCAAAAAGTTGTACACTCCTACAAGTTTGGCTTATTCTTCCTCAGACTTGACAGAACCATTCTCAAGTATCATTACATATGAAGACTAGGGAGACCTATACTTTATTTAGTAAAGAATAATTGACTGGCAGGAGAATCGTGCTCCTATTTCAGCACCAATGTTAGAGACCTAGTCAGAAATACGCAAACATGGTTCACAGACACCAAAGTGAGACTCTGAGCTCAATAAGAAAGAGAAAGAAAACTAACCCTATGTTTGCACCATCTTAGCACCAGGAGGTATTTCTATGCTACAGTGCAAAGGAAAGTCATACTCAGTAGCTAATCTGCCTCATTTAAGGAAACAATTCAGAGCATAAGGTTGTTCAGAATGGCTGTAATTTGCAATACTAGGAAAAAGGAGCTACATAGACTTCTAAAGACTTTAGAACTTCTAAAGAAGTTACTTAGCTTGATGCTGGGTGAACATATGAAAGCATGAGCAAAAACTACATAAAGTGCAAAAAAAAATAACCAAGACAACTAAAACACACTAAGTGTTATAGAGGTGTGAGCTCCCACTCAAAGGGAAGAGTGCTGGTTCCTTCCAGGATGGTGGAGCCATCAGGTAGACTATTCAGAAGGTGCATAACATATGATCTGGACTAAGGGTTTTTCCTAGTGTTAAAGACTGCACTCGAGCAGCAGCAACAAAGCTTTAAAGCACACCTCAAAGGCGTCCATCCAATCAGAGCTTGCTGTGCGATACCCCAAAACATTCCAGCTTCTAAATCTAGCCAAGTCTCTCTCACAAGAATATAAAGTCATCATGACTGATATAGAGTGAGGAGAACTACACATGTAAAATTTCATGGGTACAGCGCACAGACCAAAGGAAAAGTTGATGAAATTACTAGACAAATGACCTTAAATCAGTCATTATAAATCTAGTTTATATGTTTAATGTGTAAATTTAAGGAAGAATATAATTAAGGGAAATTAATGACACTAAAATAATATTAAATAGAACCTATAGTGATGAAAATATACTCTGAAGTATAAAACAAAATAAATCAAATGGGAATAACAGATTAAACACTAAAGAATAAATGCTCAAAGAATTCAGTGAGCTCAAAGGCACAACAGCAAATACATTGTGTTTAACATTTGTTCAAAAACATCTTTAACAAACTTTGTGCTTTATAACATGAAAATAAATGGGATAAATTGGATGTTTACAAACAAAGGGATATACAGAATCCCAAAGATCCCACCAAATCCTATAAAATTGTAAAATATTAAACCACCCTTCAAAATCTAGTAGCTTTGCCACACACTAGTAAGTTACCTGAATAAGAAACTGAGTACAAACATCTCCTATAATTGCTACAAAACCCTCAGGGATGAATTTCACCAAAATATGAACATCTTCACTGGCAACTAGTGACATCTTCACTAATCAATAGCATTGACTAAAGAAATGGAAGACAAGGAACAAAAGATATTCTATGTTCAAAGGTAGAAATAAATCATAGTTTTAAGTGTTCATGCTACAAAAAGTCATCGACAAATCCACAGAAAATCTTACCAAAATTCCAATTACTGGTTTTTAGCAGAAATTGGGAAACTAGTCCTTAGGTTTATATAAAACTACAAAAAGACCCCAAAGCAATCTTGAACAAAAGAACATAGAAGAAATGGTCTATTTCACAACCATGCACAGACCTATTGTAATTAAAACCATGGTATTGAGATAAAAAAATAGCTATGTAGACCAATTGAGCAGAATAGAGAGCTCAAATATAAACTCTATACATTTATGATCAATTGATTTTCAACAAAGATGAAACATCTATAAGGAGGACAATGTCTCTAATAAATGGTGCTGGGAAAACTAGGCATATTTAGTAATTAAAAATGAAAATAGATCCTAATTTTACCCCCTATACAAAGCTCAAGATGAATAAAAAACTTAAACATAAGACCTCCAAACACAAGACTTTGGCAGATAAACACAGTTGAGATTGGTGTAGGGAAAGGGTGTTTGTTTTTGTTTTGTTTTTTCTTCTTTTTTTTATGATCTAAATGTATAACAAAGGAAGCCGGTGGTGTCATTTCTACAAGACTTCTCCACAGAAAAGGAAATACTACAGTAAAGAAACAACCTATACCAACCACACATCTGATAAAAGGTCAGGACCTACTATACTCAAGGAGTAAAACAATTCTATATTTAAAACATAGCTCACTCAAAACAGGAGGAAGGCCTGTGTGGTTAGTTGTCAAAAGATAGCATAAGGGTGACCAGGAAATTAAAAACATGGTCAATTAGAAAAATGCAGACTTAAATCCACAGGTGACACCATGCATACCTGCTGGGGTGGTTGTTATACAAAGATAAAAGGGAGCACGGGTTGACTGAACACAGGGAAAGGAAGCTCTGAAACACTGGGTAGGAAGGCAAATTAGAACAGTCAACGGAACGGACAATTCTGAAATTATTAAAAATAGAACAATTGAACAGTCTCATCTACAGAGCATATGAAAAGTCGTTTGTTGAAGAGACGTCTGCATGGGACATGCATATTGCAGCCTTGCTCACACCATGAGGAGGTATCCTCATAGGTGCCCAGCAGTGGATTCACAACCACAACTAATGGAGCAGACATAAATGACGTAATAGCATTAGGCTTTGAAATGGAGAGGAGTACTTGTTCTGGGGCAAAATAGCCTGTTAGAAAGCAACCTGGTCATTTACAACACGATTGAACACAAGGGACATTTTGTGATGGTAAATAAACCAGATACACAAAGATAAATACCACATGGTTTTACTTCATTGTAGAGTCAGAGAGAGAGAGAGAGAGAGAGAGAGAGAGAGAGAGAGAGAGAGAGAGAGAGAGAGAAATAGTGGTTATCATAGTGAAGAGTCAGTGAAGGGGGAGGGAGTTGGGAGAGATGTTGATCAAAGAAAAATTTCAGTTATTCAGAAAGAAGAAATTCCGCAGCAGCATTGACTATCACAACGACTAGTTAATAATGTATTGTATACTTGAACATGACTGAGGTAGATTTTGAGGCTTTTCATCACAAAAGGTGCTACCTGTAAAAGGAGCAAGAATGGAAAAACAAAAACAAAACAGAGTTTCAATTCATTATAAGAAAAGATCAAGTGCAGAGCACACATGTGACTAAACCAGACGGGTGGATAAACCTGGATGTCAAGGAGAGTATTAGAATTAATAGCTGAATTTTTCCAAAATTGATATAAATTGATAAAATCTCATCAAATGTCCAAATTTATTTAAAAAATAATCTATATATGCAAGCCGCTCATTTGCATGCAGGCAGAGAAAACGGAAAGAAAATGAAACTAGAACACAATCAAATTGCCACAATCTGGGAAGGGAGGGGACAGAGAAGGTAAGACAAGAATGACAACTGAGTTCTTGTTCAAATGTACACAGACCAGAGACATCTTTCAGATGCCGAGGTGGGGGAGGGAAGTAACAACAAAAAAACCTGTCAGCCAAGGGAGACACATCCTTCAAAAGTGAAAGCAAAATAAAAGCATTTGTTTTTAAACCTAGAAAAAAATTACTGCCAGCATTTCAACAAGATTTTCTTTGGGCAGATGAAAACTGATAGCTATGGAAAATTCAGAGCTCCACAGTGTAAGTAAGAGATGGTATTAAGTTTATAGAAATGCATTAAAATACCATTTTTCTTTCTCTCTCTCCCTCTTTCTTTTATTTTCATTTTATATTTTTAGTGTCCTTAAAAGTAGTGGGTATCTAAACAGGTAAAAGCAAACGTCTTGTGAGTTTAAGCATGCGTAGAGATCAATGCACAGTAGAAGCACAGCACGGAGTCCAGCAGCAGGACTGTAGAGGGAAGACGACGTAGATCTCAGTAGACACAAACCATTTATAAAGTTTTGATGTAGGCTGTGATGTTTTAAAGATCCATATTGTAAACCCTGAGATAACCACACAAGGTATGCCCAATAACTGAATCGTGACAAAAAGAAACATTACAAAGTCAAGTGATGGCCCCCAAAAGGCAAGGCGTCGTTTAAAACAGTAATGATCATGTTATGCCTGTATAACTAGGAATCTATTGGGACCACATAGATCTCCAGGGAAAGCAGGAACGTTAAACACCTAGAATTGTCTTTTCAATTGAAAAGATGTAAAACCTGTTCTTCCATCCAGAGGCTAGAGCTGGAGATGATTAGTACCCGGTGATCTGTAATGTCTATTGGGCCAGCCCATATCAGGCTCCCAGAACCAGAATCAGAGACGGCAACCAGCTTACTGACCTCTGAGTTATCTGTATGACTGAGACCAGGCCAGATCCTTCTTAGGCCCTTAAGCTATTATGGTAGCCTATCTCTAGAACCCATCTTCTTAGAAGATAAACCATAAACTTTGAATTAAGCTTTGATTTAATTATTGCCTCCTTGTGAACCAGGAATTGTGTTACACCAGTAAACTTTTTTCCCCAATTATATTGTGTTAGTGTGTTGACAATAAACCACTTGGTAGGAGACTCTAGAACAGTGGTTCTCATCTTGTGAGTCATGGTGCCTTTGGGATACTCTGCATATCAGAATTCTGCATATCTGATATTCTGCATATCAGATGTTTACAATTCATAAGAGTAACAAAACTACAGTTATGAAGTATCAAAGAGAATAACTTTATGATTGGGGCCGCGCACAGGGAGTTGTCACCACATCATGGGGAACTGTATTAAAGGGTCATGGCATTAGGAAGGTTGAGAACCACTGCAGTCTGGCAGACTAAGACAGGCTGAACCAAGTTTTTATTCTCCCCTCTTTGCAGATGCTTTCCCTGCCTTCCATGGATACTTGCAGGGTCCCTGTCCTCAGGAATCAAATAGAGAGATGGTAAATTAAAGTACAACTCTGACATGATTATCAAATATAAGTTGATCAGAAATTGTGATGTTGGGGTTAAAAATCAAGAAATAATTCTACAGGGGTTGGGGATTTAGCTCAGTGGTAGAGCGCTTGCCTAGGAAGCACAAGGCCCTGGGTTCGGTCCCCAGCTCCGAAAAAAAGAACCAAAAAAAGAAAAAAAAAAAAAGAAAAAGGAAAAGAAATAATTCTCCAATGTCTATGTTAAATAATCACACAGTATTGTTAAGAAAATGTTAAGAAATGCATACCATGCAAAAGACAGCACATTGGCTGTACTAATGTCAGAAGAAAATAAACTTCAAATAAGCAGTATTACCATATATAAAGAAGCCTACAAATGAATAGAAGTGCCTATATGTTTAAGAAGCCAGTAAAATATCAAATTCACCCATTATTTCTTAAAATAGACACCAAAAGAAGTGAAGTGAGTCCAAAGGGCTGCAGTTAGGAGTACTGGGTCAGCAGTTAGGAGACTGGCAGTTCATGCAGAGGACCTGCATTTTGGCTCCCAGCATCCTCATGGTAGTTCACAACATTCTGTAACTCCATTTATCTGATCTGACTCTCTCTTCTGGCCTCCTTGGGCATAAGGCATGTACATGGTATAAAGACATATAGGGCAGATCAAACACATAAATAAATAAATAAATAAATAAATAAATAAATAAATAAATAAATAAATAAATAAATTTTATAAATCTAATTTATCTAAATTATAAATCTAAATCCATGACTATTGTGTGGAAGTTCAATATCCTTTTTGATAAATGAAGACACCAGGAGAAAACAAAATCTGTAGGGATTTAGACAATAATAATAATTATATCAACCAGCCTGAATGACACTTTTATATAGGACACTCTAGATAAGAGCAGAAAACACATTCCTTTTTTAGTACAAACAAGACAGACCATAAGATACTCTGTAACAAGGTTCTAAGGCTTTGAAAGCATGTTAAGTAAAACCGCTAATGAAATTCAATTAAGCTACAGACAAATACCAGGAAGATGGTTTCATGCTTTCCAAGAATTTGCAAATTAAGCAGTCTAGTCCAAAATAATATCTAGGTCAAAAAGGAGTATCAACAGTAACTAAAAAATATGTTGAATTAAATAGCAATAAAATTGCAATGTATTGTGGTTTGTATTGTATAATTAAGGCACCATTTCCAGCAAAGGTCAACAAACTATAATGATATGTACTTCAAAGTAAGAAAGTTCTGTGCTTTTAAATGGCTATGAACAAGAGAGGTAGAAAAGGAGATGACAAGGACAAGACGGTGTTCATTGTGTATTCCACCAATTCTAAAATATTTATTATCTGACTCCTTCAGAAAAAGAAATGTCAATTCTTTGACACAAAAGGAAGCAAAGAATGTCATTTTTGTTAGATACCAAGAAAGTTCTCAAATCAAATTTCTTAAGCCAGCTGGTCATGGTGGACAGGCAGATCTCTAAGTTAGAGGCCAGCTTGGTCTACAGAGTGAGTTTCAGGACAGCTTGGGCTACACAGAGAGACCTTGTCTTGGAAAAACAAAACAAAACCAATTTCTTAAGCCAATAAATGGGGTTTCAATGTCAGGCAGCAAACAAGGAACAAATCCAAAGCATGGAGAGAGAAAGGTCAGAGTAAATGTAACAGTACAAGCTGTCAAGAGTAAGAAAGCCAGTAGAACAAAGGGAAGGCTCTATGTGACCACTGTGGTGATAACACTGGGCAGGTGAGTGTAGAGGAAATGAAGAGAAAGAAAACAGCAATGGGCAGCATGAGAAAAGATATAGAAATTGTGTGCATTGAGCTATATGGAAGGGAACCATGGTATTTTTCTCTGAGTGCTGTTTTTACAGTACTGGCAATTAAACTGAAAGCCTCCATATATGAAGCAATTATTCTGAGAAATACCATCAGGCCAGATATCACGTATTATGAAAACTTGATGTCCATAAATTTGATAAATTACCAAAACAAAATAGATAGCCCAAATTTTCCTATAGTTGTTAAATAATTACATGTGAGGCTAACACGCACCACACAACAAACCCAAGCTCAGAGAGCCTCTTTGTCAGGTTCCACCAAAGTCTGAGAACTAAATTATAGTCATTTTAACAATAACACACAACCTTTTCCAGAATGTGGAAGAAAGACCATTTCTAAACTCATTTTGAGGCCAGCATTACTCCGTCACAAAAGGACAATAGAAATGTAAGAAAAGAAAGCTGGAGAAAACTGGGCTTCATGGAGAAAGTCAAAATTTGCAATGAAGCTCCAGAAATCAAATCCCATACTTGAATAGGCTACAACTAAGCAGGGTTTATTTCAGAGCTATAAGACTGAAAGAATACTCAGAAATTATCTTTATAATGTACTGTAACAATATACTACCAAAAGAAAACTGATATGATCATCTCAATAGGCACTGAGACTATTAGACAAAATTCTATATTTAGTTATGACTTGAACAAGTGAAGGTATTAGGATAAAATGTCCTTGTATTGAAAAAGTACATTTTCATATGATGCATAGTTACTGCTATATTTAGAGAGGAAAACCTGTGTGCTTCTTAAGACAAAATATCAGCTTTCATGACTTCTATACAGCATAATATTGGAGGCATTAGCGACAAAATGGGTAAGAAAATAAAATAACTATCTTGTAGGTTATGCCCTATTTTCACTTCTCTTTATGGCAAAAGGCAACGTAGGGAAGAGACGGTTCTTTTAGCTCACAATTCCCGGGTTTGGTCCATTATTGTAGGGAAGTTGAGGCAGGAACTAGAGCAGTCACGCATCTCACACGCACCAACAGGAGGTTAGAGACGTGCATGCACCGTGATGCCTGCTTGCTTGCTCTCAGCTATTACAGACGTGCATGCACCATGATGCCTGCTTGCTTGCTCTCAGCTATTACAGACGTGCATGCACCGTGATGCCTGCTTGCTTGCTCTCAGCTAGCTTTCTTCATATTGACATGGCTCATGAAACGGCGCTGCCCACATTCAGAGTGGGTCTTACCTCTACAAAGAACAATCAAGGCAGCCCTCAGAGACAAGCCCATAGGGCAGCCTGACATAAATAATTCCTCATTAAAACTCTATTCCCAAATGAATCTAGTTGCATCAAGTCTGAAGGGACAGCTCAAAGGTAAAAAGCACTTGTTGCTCTTCCAAAATTTCAGGATTAATTCCTAGTGCCCACCTGATGGTTCACAACCATCCAAGACTCCAATTCCAGGGAATCTCCTTCTTCTGACATCCATAAGTACCAGGCATGCATGTACCAGGTGCACATACACACATGTAGGCAAACACTCATACACATGCAATAAATATTTTTTTAAAAAAAACCTAACCAGCACAAAATATCATATAGATCAGAAACATCAAGGGGAAACTATCCCTATTCTTGGTTGCCATGGTTATATTAAAATCTCAAGGAACTTTCAAAAGTGATTTGATAAGTTATGTTAGTGAAATCACAGACTCACACAAAAATCAATGACATTCCTATATTTGGCAACAAATAATTAGCATTAAAGAAACCACTAGTGCTAATTATAATGGCATCAAGAAGCACAATTTGAGAGTAAATTTCACAAAAGCACATACAGAATCTATATGGAAATTCACAAAACATTGCTGAAAGGAATTAAATTCCTAAATAAGCAGGAAAAATGTTCCATTCAATATTGTTAGAACATCAATTCACCCCAAATTTATCTGTAAATTCAATAAAAACCTAGTCAATAGCCTCACACAGTCTTGAAGAACTGGGTACATTAAACTTTAAACATAATAGAAATGCTACTTCTGTAGTTAAACTTTCTCATCTTCAAATGTTGGCTTGAAAACTTCAGCAAATGGAGAGTTCTCACCTAAAACTCTATGGTCTCCCAAGCCCCTGCCTTCAACAGGAATCCGTTGATTTTTGTCACACCTACCCTTCTCTTTGGTGACTCCCTCTCCATCCTCAGGCAATCCTGAGACTTAAACCTCTTCATCCTCCTATTGATTGGTTTAGAGAATAAAGTGTGATCTAGTCCAGCCAGTGAGTTAAGGATAGAGACCCATTGTGCAGCTTTTGGAAAAGGTTCTCCAAGTGATTAGAGAAAGGACGCCCCTCTTCTCTATGCTGATGCAGTTCTGGCTAAGTGTTGGCTTGGAATTTTAATTCCTGTTAGGTGAGTCAGTCTGAAGATAGGATTGACAGACAAGATAGAACAGAAAAATCTAAACACTAAGATTCTAGAAAAAAAGTTAACCCTTTGAGTTATCTAATTTTGTAGGGGTGCCAATTGGGGAGGATATGTTACAAGTCAAAAAGAAAAAGTCATCTATATTTTTAAGTCATCTTACTTTGGTGTTTCTAATATTTGTAGCTGGGGCATGCTAATTGATGGATAAGAGGTGAAAGACCACACACAAGACTCATGTAAAGCCACTCAGAGTCATGGAAAGAAGGAACCTGCAGAGTCCTTGGGAGGCGTTCTAATTTAGAAACTAGCATAAAGTACCTGTTTTTAGCAAAGTTAATTGTTCTGGGTTTTAGTTTGTAAACCAAAGTTAATACTCTCTAAGTATTAATAATAATACTTGAAAATCAGGGAGTTTAACTACAGAAGTAATACTTTTATAACTTTTAAATATTAAGTCTCGCCACATAAAAATTTTAAGCAGATTAAATGAGCTATAAGACAGTATAATAATAAATGTCCAATACTAGTGAGTCATTGATACCAGGTTATTATTAAATCATATGTTGGTTTTCTCCCATAAAATTAAGGGAAACTCATGACTGTAACAGAGGTTTAATTCAATCAACAAATATCTAGAGACTCTTCTATATCTGTCAAACCTTATTACAATAGCTGTAAGTGACCTCAGTCTCCAAAGCTCACATCCCAGAAGTCCAAACAAGAGACAAATATGACTGCATCGATTGGGCTAAGTTTAGAATAACAAGGTCATAGAGACCCTTTCCCTATGTACAGTGTTGAGACGCTACAGATTTCTGAAGGAGGTCACATAGAAACCTGTGTTGTGAGAACACAATGAAATGTCCAGATAAAGGGAACCCTGAAGAGCTCTCAGAATGAGTCCCAGGCAGAAAGGTTCTATTACAGCTTGAGTACCTCAAGTGTGAACGTCAATTATTCTGGTCCAAACTAGTCAAATAAAGGCAAAGGTTCGGAGATAGGAAGGATCTTGGGTACTTAGAACAGCCCTAACTGTTCACATCCCTAAGCCATGGATAAGAGGTGAAAGGCCACACTGAAGACACGTGTAAAGCCACTCAGAGTCATGGAAAGGAGGAACCTTTAGGCTCCTTGGGAGGCGTTCTAATTTAGAAACCAGCATAAAGTAGATCTTAGTGATAAAACTGCACAGCTCTGGGTCCATGTCTCTAAATATGAATTTGACCTGTTATTTATTTAAGATGCGAAGTTCTTGCCTATACATCAAAGACTTCTGTTTTAAAAAAACATAAAATCTGGATCAAGTTAGGATGAGAACTTTTAAAGTGGAGCACGTTATAAATTAACAAGTCTCCTACTGTATGCATGAATTGGAGACTCACACTGAATTAGGTCAGCGACCTGGACCACACTAATTTGCCTTCACACTTTGAGTACCCCAAGCTGTGATAGATATTTCAGGAAAGGTGGGGACATGGCTGAAGAACATTGGGTGTACAGTGCGGTCCAGAATTTGATTATAGAATAATCTAATTTTTAAAAAGTCAATCAGTAAAAGTTCTTAGAGATGTTAAGACAAAACAAATACAAAACCCACTTTTCTACAGTCATTCAAGTTTATCTTGGTGGGTTATAAAAACAGGGCTTTTTTTGTATTTTTTTCTTTTTAAAAAAAATCATACCAGTCTTTTCTTTGACCCTTTGGTTTTTGTGATTTTGAAGTTTTTTCTTCCAAAAAACAGTGTGTGCCTCCATCCCTTAAACTTAGTTTGGTCCTGTTGTTTGTTTGCATCAATGGAATATTACCAAATATGAAGTAGACAAATGTTTTTCTAGTATCTGATCATTGAAATTTGCTATCTTTTCCTGTTCTTTGGAACTCTTAGGTCATCATGGGAATGAGCTCAGACTAACTTGCTAGAGAAGTGAACAGGATGTGGAGAGGAAGCTTCATTCATCCCAGCCATTCTAGGCATTCCGATCAAGGTTGCTACAAACTCACTGAGCACCTAGTATTAGTAATCATTAGGGTGAGTCCAGCCAAGATGAACCATAGGTGAGTCCAGCTTTACTACTGAAGACACAGAATCGCTGGCTGCATTTATTTTGAGCCATTGTGCTTTCTCATATTTGTTATGCAGTGGAAGCTAAGTGATACATTTACTAATTATATTTAAAAAAGAGGGAAGAAGAAAGATAGTGGGCCACTATCTTGCAAAAAGCCTGAATAATATTCTTTTCTCTTGGGTAGCCCCAGAAGACCCTGCAGAATCAATAGATCTCTGAATAAAAGTCCAATGTGTTCAAGCTCAATGACAATTGAGGTGCAGAAATAACTCTGGGTAGACTAAGTTAGCCATCATATTAATGGCTGACTATAGTTCTTATATGAATATGTATGAACCATTTTGAGCCAATGGAATATTTATGAAAGGACAGAGGCATCCACTGGAGATAAGCTCACCTGAGCATTGCACCATCAGGGAACATTGTACAAGGGTGAGATAGATACAAGTCTCATGATGTCATTTAGACATAGAAGATGAGCAAAGTCTATCTTTGACCATTGCAGAAGGAACAAATTCCTCTTCATTTCTTCCTTTAGTTATTATTTATTTATTTAATTCTTGTATGTATGAGCATTTTGCCTGCATGCATATATGAGCAGAAGAAGGTTTTAGCTCCCTAGGACCGGAATTAGAGCTGCTATATGGTATTGGCAGTTCAACCTGGTTTTTCTGCAAGATCAGCCTGTGCTGTTAACTACTGAGCAAACTCTCTAGCTTCCCTCCTCTTTGTTTCTTAAGCTAGTCTTAACAGTATTTTGTCAAAGAATACTAAGGTTTATTACTTGTTTATAGCAATAGACTTATTGAGGATCCCCGGGGTGTTTAGTCTCCAAGTTGAGAAGACCCACTTGGTTCCAAATCCTTTCTACTTTCTCTGCTATATGAGTCCTTTCAGTTGGATAAATGTAACTTTCTAATCCCTCGTGTCTTTGTTGAGTCCGGCAAGCTTTAGATGAAGATGGTAGAAGTGAAGATCAAACAGGCAGATTCTGATATTCTAGGAAACAGTCATGTAGAACTCCAGGACCATAGGCTGTCAAAAGAAAGAAAGAAAAAAAGCACATTCCAAGCAGAAGCAACAGTGGGAGCCAGCCTAGCCCACCTAGTGAGACTGAGTCATGCAGTTACAGTCTTTAGAGCATCATTTGGGATCAGGATTAGCATGGGTAAGATGGGGAAACTTATTCCCACCACAGCATGGGAGAGATTCCTTATGGAAAGACAGCAGCTGCATGGGGCCAGAAGCCAAACTGACGGTGGCTGAAAGACAGACATGAAACATAGTGTGCAAAACACTGCCACCAACCTAGGATATCACGTCTCAGAACAGAAGCCTTCTCTCTATCTTGTGAACCACATAACCATTCCTCTATGTGATCATTAGAAAGTAAAAATAGGCCTTTGCTTCTTCTGCTTGTTTGCAGATTGAAAGTCTAACAACTTTCCCAGCCAACTGCTTGATGATTAGTAGGCGGTAATTTGAACTATACACATTATGCTAAGCATCCTTATATTAATTCAGTCTAAGTGAGTTTTTATAAAACGTTTTGTTCTGCTCAATAAAGTTAATTATATGTTCTATGTTTCATAACTGAATGTCTTGATTTTTTTAAAATATAATGGCAGCTTCAATTTCATTTTCTTATACACTCTGTTATAGAACCAAAAGCAATCCATGTAAGGAAGCAAAACTTTTTCCTCCCAATCATCCTGACCCTTGTATCCTGTAGCCTTACAAGTATGGGGCATGGTCTACATGTGAGGAAAAGGTCAAGCTGTACTCAAAGATCCAGTACTCATAGCCGCCAAGAAAGGGCCCTAATCACTTCCCTCACATGAAAGGGCAGATGAGAGATGACTTAGAAGCAATCCGGGACCAGTTGGGTGTAGGAAGACCTTCAAATATAAAAGATCTGGAATATAACCAGTAGGTAAGCAATTCTAGAAAATATAGGACCCATTTCATGACGTGTAGCTACTGGTGGAGACTGATGGCCTCCCAAACAAGTGGCTGAATGCAGTGTGCCTATGATATGTAGTTATTTCTTTCAAGGATGGAAGCTCATAAGACTCAGAAAGCTCATGAAACTTACTAAACTCACAAGGGCCTTATCTTTGATCATGTAAACAGTAAACCACTGCTTGGGACACCAGAATTCTATCATCTGCTTTATCTGAGCAGTCTTTACAGCAGGGCACCTGCTTTTGAGCCAGTTATATCTGGTTAGTAACTCTAGTAACCCTCAGGGGTTCACCAAACTAGATTGGAATAGTCATTTGGCCTATAATTGGTACCCTACCATGGTGATTTGAATATGCGTGGCTCTGGGAGTAGCACTTTTAGGAGGTGTGGCCTTGTTGGAGAAGGTGTGGCCTTGTTGGAGAAGGTGTGGCCTTGTTGGAGAAGGTGTGGCCTTGTTGGAGAAGGTGTGGCCTTGTTAGAGGAAGTGTGTCAATGTGGAGGTGGGCAATGAATGAGACCCTTCTCCTAACCATGTGAGAGCAAGTTTTCTCTTAACTGCCTTCAGATGAAGATGTAGAACTTTCATCTCCTCCTGCATGATACCTGACTAGACACTGCCATGCTCCTGCCTTGTTGATAATGGACTGAACCTCTAAATCTGTAAGCCAGCCCCAACTAACTATTGTCCTTACAAGAGCTGCATTGGTCATGGTATCTGTTCACATCAGTAAAACTCTAAGACACCTACCTTGAGTGAAGAAAAAAGTTTAGGCTTCCCCAGAAAAAGATACACAACAACCCAGCCTGGGAATATGAACTCAGGAAAGAACTGAAGAGAGTTTCCTTTTATTTGAAAGTTAGTGTAGAACATGAATGACTAGCATTCATTGAATAATTACCATAAGCACTGTATATATAGTAACCTACTTCATATTCCTTACAGCTATGAATTAGGTTCTGTTATTGCTTTTGGCACAGAAACATGGGAAGCTGAAGCTTGGGAGATGAGATCACTTGGTTGTAGGGTCAACTAGTAACTAGTATAAATTGGAAACAGAGAATTTATTTATTTATCTTTTTCATGAATAGCATCTCACAATACCTTTTAGTTGATCAAAATAATCTGTATACTTAATGTGTTGGGATGTTTAATTAACAACTTGTTCACATTCATCCAGCACAGAGTTTGGCACAATGCGGGAACTGAATATTAAATGATGTCATAGAAAATTGTTCCTGAAGTATTTTATGTACGCAATGCTAGGTGTAGTCAGGTGTAATAAAAAAAATGAGAGAATCTGTAGGGCAGAATTGACCTTAGCATCCAACATTATAGCTTATGGGTCCATGTGGGCCTGAACAAGTCACTTTTCCACTTGGAAAATGAATAATATAACAATAACCACCTCCTCCTCCTCCTCCTCCTCCTCCTCCTCCTCCTCCTCCTCCTCCTCCTTCTTCTTCTTCTTCCTCTTCCTCTTCCTTTTCTTCCTCTCTCTCTCTGTCTTTGTCTATGCCTGTCTCTGTCTCTGTCTCTCCATCTCTGTCTCTCTGTCTCTGTTTCTTTCTTTCTCTCTCTTTCTCTCTCTCTCTCTCTCTCTCTCTCTCTCTCTCTCTCTCTCTCTCTCTCAATCTGGTTGTTTTGGTCACTTTTCTCATTGCTATGATAAAATACCCAATACAAGCCATGTAGGAAAGAGAGGATTGGTCTTTCCTTCAGTCTCTGCTCCACACTCTGCCTCCATATTTCCTCCTGTGAGTATTTTGCTCCCCTTTCTAAGAAGTACTGAAGCATCCACACTTTTGTCTTCCTTCTTTTTGAACTTCATGTGATCTATAAGTTGTATCTTAGGTATTCTTAGCTTTGGGGCTAATATACACTTATCAGTGAGTGCATATCATATGTGTTCTTTTGTGGTTGGGTTACCTCACTCAGGATATTTTCTAATTCCATCCATTTGCCTATGAATTTCATGAAGTCATTGCTTTTACTAGTGGAGTAGTACTCCATTGTGTAGATATACCACATTTTCTGTATCCATTACTCTGTTGAAGAACATTTGGGTTCTTACAGCTTCTGGCTATTATAAATAAGGCTGCAATGAACATAGTGTCTTTGTTTCATGTTGGAGTATCTTTTGAGTATATGCCCAGGAGAGGTATAGCTGGGTCCTCGGGTAGTGCAATGTCCAATTTTCTGAGGAACTTCCAGACTGATTTCCAGAATGGTTGTACCAGTTTGCAATCCCACCGACACTGGAGGAGTGTTCCTCTTTCTCCACATCCTCACCAGCATCTGCTGTCACCTGAGTTTTTCATCTTAGCCATTGTGACTGGTGTGAGGTAGAATTTCAGGTTCGCTTTGATTTGCATTTCTTTGATGACTAAGGATGTTGAACATTTCTTTAGGTACTTCTCAGCCATTTGATATTCCTCAGCCGAGAATTTTTTGTTTAGCTCTATACCCCATTTTTAATAGGGTTATTTGGCTCTCTGGAGTCTAACTGCTTGAGCTCTTTGTATATTTTGGATATGAGCCCTCTATCAGTTGTAGGATTGGTAAAGATCTTTTCCCAGTCTGTTGGTTGCTGTTTTGTCCTAATGATAGTGTCCTTTGCCTTACAGAAGCTTTGCAATTTTATGAGGTCCCATTTGTCAATTCTTGATCTTAGAGCATAAGCCATTAGAGTTCTGTTCAGGAAAATTTCCCCAGTGCCATCCTCCATGCAGTCACCAAACCCAGACAATATTGCTAATACCAAGAAGTGCATGCTGACAGGAGCCTGATATAGCTGTCTCCTGAGAGACTCTGCCAGAGCATGACAAGCACAGAGGCAAATGCTGGCAGCCAACCATTGATCTGAGAATGGGATCCCCATTGGAGGAGTTAGAGAAATGATTGAAGGAGCTGAAGGGGTTTGCAACCCCATAAGAACCACAATACCAAGTAACCAGAGCTCCCAGGGACTAAACCACCATCCAAAGAGTGCACATGAACAGACTCATGGTTCCAGCTGCATATGTTGCAGAAGATGGCTTTGTTGAGCACCAAAGGTTAGAGAAGTCCTTGGTCCTGCCAAGGCTGGACCCCCAGTGTAGGGGAATGTCATGGTGGGAAGGTGGGAAGAGGTCAGTGGTTGAGTGGGGGAAAGAGGAAAACATTTGAAAGGTAAATAAAAATTACCCAATAAAAAGAGAAATTAAAAAAGGGTGGATTACTTTGGCTTGTGATTTAAGAAAGAATACTGTCCTTTATGTAAAGGAAGGCATTACAGCAATAATGTAAGGAAGCTGTTCACATGAGCAGCCAGAAGCAGAGAGGAGGCATGGGGTAGACAAGAGGTAGTCAAGCTATAAAGCCTCAAGGCCCACTGCCAGTGACCTAGCACAATGTCAATGTTCTCCCTATCAAGACTCTACAACCTTCCAAAAACAGTGCTGCCAACTAGATGGTCTATAGGGGCATTTCAGACCCAGACCTCTCATGGACCTATTCTAAGAAGAAGTGAGATAAAGCACATGAAAGTTTTTTAGGAACTCCAAGAAAAAGCATCAAAGCATCTCTCTCTCTGTCTCTCTCTCTGTCTCCGTCTCTCTCTCTCTCTGTCTCTCTCTCTGTCTGTCTCTCTGTCTCTCTGTCTCTCTCTCTCTCTCTCTCTCTCTCTCTCTCTCTCTCTCTGGTGTTTGATACCCTTAATTAGATTCTCATTTACAAATACACTACATTTTTTGATGGGAAATATTTCACTTGAGTTGTTGGCTCAAAATTACATCCAGAAAGGAATTACAGATTGCAGGAAAGTCTGGTTCCACACATGCTCTCTTCTGATCCATTTGTAGCAAATTTGCCCTGGAACTCATGGGTTAGTGGACTTTGTTATTCAATAATTATCAGTGAGTGCATAAAACTTCTAAACTCCAAGTCACCTTCCTAAAGCATATAAGTCATATTGCTATCAGCCATGCTCACCTTTTATTGAATTGTGAAGGGAGCTGGGGCTGAGGAAAAGCCAGGTGCCATAGGCATCTTCTACTTCCTCCTATTAGCTAGCCATTGCTTCACAGTGAAACGTCAGGCCATAGCACACAGATCCACAGTGAGACCTTGAAGGAGCAGGAAGGATGGTCCCTCAGGTCCCAACCAACAACGTATTCTGAGCAGCTGTGTGTGCCCTAGGTCCAAAGTGGAATATGAAGATGCATTTATATGTTAGCTTCATTTCTGTTGGTGGGATAAAGTATCCTGACCCAAACCAGCTCAGGGGAGGACAGGATTATACAGTTTACAGTCCCAGACTATGGTACATCACAGCAGAAAAGTCATAGAAGCAGGATCTTGAGACAGCTAATCATATCACATCCACCATCAAGAGCAGAAAAAAAACTTTTGGCTGCCTGCCCACTTCCCCGGCCAGCTTTCCTTACTCTCAAGCAGCTTCTGGTCCAGCCCATGGAGTGCTGCCTCCTGTACTCAGAGTACATTTTATGCACTTCAATTCACAAACAAAACAGTCCCTCAAAGACATGTCCACAAGTCAACCTTATCTTATGGATAATTCCTCATTAAGGTGGTCCTTCCAAGTGATTCTATCTTGTGGTAAGCTGACATTTAAAACTGACCATGTCAGTTTCATGAAGATGTGCCACAAATAGTCTAAATTATCAAATAACCCTTCATCCATCATCAAAAAAGGACATGTTCACTAAATCAATGTCTACCTGCTGTTAATGTATGAAGTTCAATGCTAGATTCTCCCAGGCATGTTATATTCATATTTTCAGGCATTTTCTCAATAGCCTGAGGAGTGAAATGTTCTAATCCTATTGCCATCTCAGCGAGGGGATGCAGCTTCAGGTAACAGCAATATGTGAGGCAGGTATTCTCCAGAGCACTGGAGGGGGCATAGTTGGAGACTCCCTTGGTTTTCTTCTGTGTGTTTCAGTCTATTCACCTGTAACACCAGCCCATGGAACTCGTGCCCATGGTCTCTGCAACTGGTAATTTTGAGAGAGCAGCAGAACTGCTCTGTTCTGCTCATGTGGGGAATCCAATGAATGATTTATGGAGCGAGCCTTTCTTCTCTCCGTCCTTCTTTGAACTTATTCCTAGATATTTGTCTGTTCAGTTAGGGGCTTTATTGAAAACTGACTTCATCAATCACAACCTGTAAACCGTGAGGGGGAAAAATAGGACTCAAAGTGAATGTACCACTCAATTCTCTTCTCCACAGAGAAACTCCTTTTCCTTTACATTGGAAGAAAAAAATAATCCAGGAACTTTTACCATTAATTCCAACTAATGGAAGATGCATTCTGCTGTCTGTACTACAATGACGTGAGACAAACCCCAGGCAAGTCAATATTAGATCAATTTGTGCGGCCAGAGGCTGGGGAAGGTGTAGAATACTCCCACTGTGACTCCATTGTGGAATGCAGTGAGGGCTGTACACTTGACTGGGAAACATTTAAGTCTATTTTCTTTTGACCTCTGAGGACTCTTAAGTGAAGGGGGTAAAAAGGGCTCTACAACAGGTCTAGTGTTTTGACATTCACTTCCCTGGATTCAGGGTCTTTCTAAGGGAGGAGGGTGCAAATGCTCACAACTAATGGAAGCCATGCTGGGCAATTGGTCAATTGGTGTCATCAGAATCCCAGGCTGAGTTCAAAGGCAAAGCCAGAAAATTCAAGGGGGCACTAATGGGTGGGACGAGACTACACTCCATGGTCATCGATGGACAAAAAAGTGAGGTGTGGACAGTCTCAAGTAAAGTCAGTGCCTAGGAAGAGGAAAAAGCCCTCCAAGACAGGCAAAGGTATAGCTGCTAACTAAAGCTAATATTTAACAATCACTTAGTATGCATGTGTCCCATGAAAGAGATTGTTATCCCACAATGTCTACCCAACAGCTCTGGGCAAATGGCTGCTACTGTTGCCTCCAATTTTGAAGACACAGAAATCAAGACTCAAGAATGGAGGTCTCTTGCCAGTTTACAGAGCCAGAGAGTGGCAGGCCTGGTACTCACTATGTATCGACCTTAACACCCTTCTTTTCCGTTATTATGTAAGCCTGCTTTCCTATTCTTGTGAAATATAAAAGAGTACTAGTCTCTGAGCTTGTCTGGTTAGTTTTTCTGTAATCCACACATCCAAGGGAAGCCATCACCAAACTGTCAGAGGTAGCTAACAGTGTACTGGATACTGGAATCCTGTCAAGGACCCACTGTGGGATCTGTTTCTACTAGAAGGTGATAAAAGTGGGTAGTGAGGTGTGAGCAGCGACAAATCCTGAGAAACTGTTGTTAGTTGTCCTAAGTCTATAGCTATTGTACTGAGTTGTCTAGGTAATGGTGAACAAAGACATTACAGGGTGGGTTTGGGACTCATCTGAATTAAATTGACTGCGAACATCAGAAAAAGAGCCTCTCTAATGTTTTTAAAATATAGAAGAGTAGTACACACACACACACACACACACACACACACACACACACACACACACACACTCCTACACTCTATGTTCTAGAGTGGCTTAAAAGTTTGGATAAGAAAGACTTCTTCAACTCCAGGAGCATGGTCTGCTCAAAGGGTCAGGAAGCATTCCTACAAACCACTAGGTAAAAATTACTTTCCATGATGTGAGTCAGGTGCTTGTAGTGGCTTAACCTTTGGATAAAGAAAAAGCCATGGGCACTAGGTAAACCTCTGCATGTGTTCCAGTACAACTGTATTTAAAGGGACAAATCTGACTAATATTGGCCCAATTCCATCACGATACCCCAACCCACTTTCCACAATATTGTCTGGACCAAATGTTGCATAGGATTCAGGTACTACAGGGATTCATTCTGCCCAAGAGAAGGTCCAGGACAGTTCATAAGGATGAGTGTGTGAGATGAATGTAGGTGTTCTTGGACTTGACTACTAAAGCAATTGTTCTGTAAGCCAGAATGAAAGAGAAGCTGGTAAATGGAGATGGGGCCAAGAATATTTTACAGAAAACAAATTGGAGGCCTGAAATAAGCATGCCAGAGCTTTACTTCACATCTGACTTTATGATAATGAAAGCAAATAAATTCCTATCATAGAAGTCAGTTTGTATTAGATTCATCATTGTTTCAAACAAAAGTGTAATGGTCATAGAGTTTGTAGAAAACGGGACCTAATGGAAGCTAAGGAGCACTACGCCAGTCCACAATCAAAACAACACAGAATGTCCCCACTGATGTGTCTGCTTTGGGTACAACTCAGATTAGTAAGCCAACATTTCCCGGCATCCACCCATCTGTGGTTTCATCCCCAGAGGTCCTGAAGCATCTCCCCCTCAGCTAAGTTCTGAAAGCACACTTTTCCTCACCACAGGCTGAAGTGATCTTGACCAGATCTTCCATTGTTTCAAACAATATCTCTGTAAAGAGAGACTATGGCTAGATTAACATGGTTCTGCCATTCATTCTTACGCCTGTGTTCTCACTGTACGAGTCCCTAGGTGAATTTCTGCGTTTGAAGGTGCTAAAGTAGGTACGTTGGGTGAGACGCACATCAGAATATTTATACATGATGACTAACGCCCGATAAGAGTGGGGAGATTATCTTATATCTGTCAGGCTGAAACTGGGTTTGTTTCCTTATACACAATGGATACAAAGTCCATGAAGAGATTAGAAATGAGACTAAGGTAAAGGAAAGCACGAGACATAATACCACTTTTAAAGACAGATATTATAAAAATTTGGTATGTTTATATTCAAGACTTCCTCTTTCTTTCTCCTACACACACACACACAGACACACATTAAACTTGCACAAGTCATAGAATGCATATTATGCTATAACCTGTTGAATTACCTTAAAAATGTAATAATCATCTAATGATCATCGCTCCCTACCAATAAATATTTCTCCATAATGAACTGTTTTAATAGCCAGAAAGAATTTCTGTGGCACAGATATACCAAAATTTATTCCACTAATCTCTTTCTGTTGGAAATTTAGATTTATCCAATTTTCTGCTATTTTAATAGCATGATAAACATTATTGTGGCTCACATTTGCATTATTATGTCCTTAGGATTTACTTTTAGAAATGGAATCACTAATTCAAAGGATATAAACATTTTTAAGTTGTTGGATGTGCTTTACCAAATTATCCAGAAAGTTTATGCAAATGTAAACATCCTTTCCCTGCTGTTCATTGGACCTCTGGCCACCAACATGCATTGCACTATCTTATAATCTTAATAGGTCAAAGGGGATGGAAAGACATGGAAGTTTTGATTCATTATGAGGGAATATCCTGAACTTTAGTTTCTCTGTGAGAAAGCTTCTTCCTGGTTTGATTTGTGATTAGGTTTGTGGAGAGAGGGGCTTCAGGGTCAAACTGACTGCTCTCTGTAGCTGTAGGTTACCGCATGAGAGGATCATTTGTCTTTTCTTTCAAGACCTACACGTGAGGAAGGCAGCTGTGAAGGGTCATGCAGGTAATCCCAGCACTTGGGAGGCTGCATCAGGAAGATGGTAATAACATGGGGAACTGGACCTGTCTGGCTATGAAGCAGAGAGTGGTAATGTAGCTTTATGTGACCAAGAAGAAAGGACGTCCACAGGACAGGGAGCCAGGGGTAACTGAATAGTAAAGAAATTCTGCATGTTCACATCTGTGTGTCCCCTTGTATTATTGAAGGCTCAGACTTTCCTGATCAGAGACCTTTTTGGGACGGTATGATCCATAGTCGACTAGCAAAATTTCACCCCTGCGAGGATGGTCTTGAATTTTCTTGCCTTTCCCGTTCCTGGTTTCTGCACCTACTACACTATCTATTGTTACTTTAGAATATAGTTCTACTCACAAAAATGTAACTTTAGCCACTGCCCTAAAAGAAGCAGTCCTTCAGGATTCATAATTGGGGGTTAGAGCAGAATACAGAATACCCAGGTTTGGTTTCCAGCACCCACAGGTCAGCTCAACCATCCATAATTATTCCCAGGAAATCCCATATCCTCTTCTGGCCTCTATGTACACTACACACATGTGGTACCTACATACATGAAGGTAAAACATAAACACATAGACTCTAAATAAGTATTTTTTTTTAAAAAAATAGGTTTGAAAAAGTTAGTTTCATGAACAACTTTGAATGTGGGTGGGTTTGAGAGGTAGCCCCTCCTCCATCTGAGCCTCCGATGAGACTGGCTCACGCCTGTGATTGTAGTTGCATGGGACCTGGGAGCAAAGGCTCACGTAAGCCATACTTATATCCACTGAACTCAGACAGTGACAAGACAATTACACATACTTAAAATAATCTAAGCCAAAGGGCTTCAGCATCAGCCTTCTAAAGATATCAGTGATACTAGATGGCACTGCCACTGCATAGCAGACAGCACTGACACCGCATGCCAGACAGCACTGACACTGCATGCCAGACAGCACTGACACTGCATAGCAGACAGCACTGACACTGCATGCCAGACAGCACTGACACTGCATAGCAGACAGCACTGACGCTGCATAGCAGACAGCACTGACACTGCATGCCAGACAGCACTGACACTGTATAGCAGACAGCACTGACGCTGCATGCCAGACAGCACTGACGCTGCATGCCAGACAGCACTGACACTGCATGCCAGACAGCACTGCCACTGCATAGCAGACAGCACTGACACTGCATAGCAGACAGCACTGATGCTGCATGCCAGACAGCACTGACACTGTATAGCAGACAGCACTGATGCTGCATGCCAGACAGCACTGACACTGCATGCCAGACAGCACTGACCCTGCATAGCAGACAGCACTGATGCTGCATGCCAGACAGCACTGACACTGCATGCCAGACAGCACTGACACTGTATAGCAGACAGCACTGACACTGCATGCCAGACAGCACTGACACTGCATGCCAGACAGCACTGACACTGCATAGCAGACAGCACTGACGCTGCATGCCAGACAGCACTGACACTGCATAGCAGACAGCACTGACACTGCATAGCAGACAGCACTGACGCTGCATGCCAGACAGCACTGACGCTGCATGCCAGACAGCACTGACACTGCATGCCAGACAGCACTGACACTGTATAGCAGACAGCACTGACACTGCATGCCAGACAGCACTGACACTGCATGCCAGACAGCACTGACACTGCATGCCAGACAGCACTGACGCTGCATGCCAGACAGCACTGCCACTGCATAGCAGACAGCACTGACACTGCATAGCAGACAGCACTGACACTGCATGCCAGACAGCACTGACACTGCATGCCAGACAGCACTGACACTGCATAGCAGATAGCACTGACACTGCATGCCAGACAGCACTGACACTGCATGCCAGACAGCACTGACACTGCATGCCAGACAGCACTGACACTGCATGCCAGACAGCACTGACGCTGCATGCCAGACAGCACTGACACTGCATAGCAGACAGCACTGACACTGCATAGCAGACAGCACTGATGCTGCATGCCAGACAGCACTGACACTGTATAGCAGACAGCACTGACACTGCATGCCAGACAGCACTGACACTGCATGCCAGACAGCACTGACACTGCATAGCAGACAGCACTGATGCTGCATGCCAGACAGCACTGACACTGCATGCCAGACAGCACTGACACTGTATAGCAGACAGCACTGACACTGCATGCCAGACAGCACTGACACTGCATGCCAGACAGCACTGACACTGCATAGCAGACAGCACTGACGCTGCATGCCAGACAGCACTGACACTGCATAGCAGACAGCACTGACACTGCATAGCAGACAGCACTGACGCTGCATGCCAGACAGCACTGACGCTGCATGCCAGACAGCACTGACACTGCATGCCAGACAGCACTGACACTGTATAGCAGACAGCACTGACACTGCATGCCAGACAGCACTGACACTGCATGCCAGACAGCACTGACACTGCATGCCAGACAGCACTGACACTGCATGCCAGACAGCACTGACGCTGCATGCCAGACAGCACTGCCACTGCATAGCAGACAGCACTGCCACTGCATAGCAGACAGCACTGACACTGCATGCCAGACAGCACTGACACTGCATGCCAGACAGCACTGACACTGCATGCCAGACAGCACTGACACTGCATAGCAGATAGCACTGACACTGCATGCCAGACAGCACTGACACTGCATGCCAGACAGCACTGACACTGCATGCCAGACAGCACTGACACTGCATGCCAGACAGCACTGACGCTGCATGCCAGACAGCACTGACGCTGCATAGCAGACAGCACTGACGCTGCATAGCAGACAGCACTGACGCTGCATAGCAGACAGCACTGACACTGCATAGCAGACAGCACTGACGCTGCATAGCAGACAGCACTGACACTACATTGTTACTGCCACTGGACACTGGGTACCAGTGCTGCCCCAACTGGGCACAGTCCCCAGATGTCTTATCCCTTTCATTATTAAGATTCAAAGTATTAGAAGTAATTGTGATAAACAAGCTGACATCCCACTACCTCATCCCAGCTGCCCGGAAACAGTAGGCATTCCCAGAATGATGGAATCACCCAAATTCAGCATGCGTTTTCTTTTATGACATAGAGAACTCTGAAATTTTACAGAGTTCACCTAATGCTATCTAAAAGTCCGTGGGTGCACCCACCGTGGATAAGGTGATGAGAATACAGCCTCACACCGTTCCCATCCATCTTCTGTTGTGGCAACAGAAAGTTGCTCCCTGAGAAGACTTATATTCCAAGTGTCCCTTCAATAGCAAGGGATTAACATGCAATCAATCACTTATAACAAAAATGTGATAAATAGGCCTGATATAAAATGATGACTAGCAGTTGGGACTGTGTATACATAGTATTTCTTGGTCCAGGGAAGCATGAGGATAAAGGACCACACAGAATGAACCAAAAGGCTCCAGCATTGCTCAGGAAGGAACAGAACAGAACTGTCCATGGTCCTCATGTCTCCCCCAGAGGATTTCCCAGAAGCATTTTGAGACTGTATGTAAGTTAATATTAATGAAGAAATATGAGGTGTTTAAATACAATTAGATTTTTAATAGTAACTAAAGAAGAGGTAAACTAGTATCTTTTCATTTAGACTTGGTGTTCCTAATTTGGGACCACACATTGTGCCTACTTCAGAGGTATTTCTGCTTTCTGCTTGCCATCTGGACTTGAAATAAGGGATGAAGGTCCAGGACTTATGGCTCAAAGTTCCCTTATCTCAAAATAATTTCAAATTGCAACCCATTCAGTCCTCCAATTCCTGAAAAATTCTAATACTTATATATATTGAGCAAAATCTTTCTTGAGATAACCAGAAAAGTATTTAATCTCTTGGAATATGGTTGTGATATACACCTGAAATTTTGATGAGGCAAAACTATAGAACTTGCCAAATTGGGGAAGACAGGAAATCACATTTCTTTATGAAAAGAAGCTTTGGAGTGAATATCAACCCTATGGTGTCTAAGTTACATCACTTTAGACTCTACCTGGAGAGAGATTCAAATCCCACAGGATAACATAGGAGCCTCGGTATCAGAACACTGCCTCCAAGTTTTACTGTCAATCATATAAGTAGCAGGTTGCCACAATACCTGCTAACTAGCTATACAACAAGGCATATTGGTTTATTTAAACTGTCATCTTGAGACAACCTAGAATAATCTCCTGGGAGTAGGGTCTTCATGAGGGATCAGATTGGTTCCTGAAGGCATGTCTGTAGGGGATTACACTGACTGTTAATTGAGGAGGTAAGAAATCCCCCTTCCCCAACACACACTCTGAGAATGTTGACAGCACCATTACACCGGCTGTGTCCAGGACAGTATAAAAGTAGAGAATGCTAGCTGACTACTAATACAGAAAACAAGCAAGGAATCTGTGTTTATTCTCATTCTGCTTTGATTGTAGCTATGGTGCTTTAAGTCACTGCCTGGACTTCCCTGCAGTAATGGACTATAATCTGACATAGTTAGACAACTAAACCCTGTCTTTCCCAAGTTGCTTTTTGCCAGGAAATTTTATCTCAGCAACAGAAATGAAGCCAGGACAGGAAGTGGTAGCAGAGAAGTAGGGCTACTGCTGCTGTGATGAACTTTTCGTGCTGTCTTTTTAGAAGAATGTGCAAGACTTGAAAAGCCATTGAGTGTTCAGAACTTAATGACCTGTTTAGTGGGAGCATGGAAGATAATGTTGAGACTAATGTGGACAGCAGAAACCCAAATCGTGTCTCAGAAGGGAGTAAGAACTTTGCTGCAAATCAGACTAGGTGCTACCTGTGTGATTTTGACTAAGAACCAGTGTATGCTGAGGTGAGGAATTGACTGTGTTTAGTAAGAGGTCAAAAACTACTGAAACGAAAGCTTTTGTGCTTGGTAGGACAACAGGAAAGTATTTTCTCAGAGTCAGTACTTAGAAGCTGATTCAAGGAGGAAAGGGCATATCTTAGGCTTAGAGACAACATGCCCTAAACCTTAGCTCAATAAACCATCTCCCATGTAAGCCCTTCATGTCTAGTAATTGGTCACAGCAATGAGAAAACTAACAAGAAAGAAAGAAAGAAAGAAAGAAAGAAAGAAAGAAAGAAAGAAAGAAAGAAAGAAAGAAAGAAAGAAGGAAAGAAGGAAGGAAGGAAGAAAGAAAGAAAGAAAGAAAGAAAGAAAGAAAGAAAGAAAGAAAGAAGGAAAGAAGGAAAGGAAGGAAGGAAGGAAGGAAGGAAGGAAGGAAGGAAGGAAGGAAAGGAAGGAAGAAACAATTGCCTCAGCAGGGTTGAAGGGATCGTGGTAACAGCACTGCAAAAAAGAGAAAGTGGGGGTGGTACTCCAGCAAGCTATTGGTTTAAAATAATCTATAAGGAAAGGCTGTTCTTGCAAGGTCATGATTTCATCTTCTATGTTGGAAAATTCTGTGAATTTTTGAAGCCAGCATCTTTCCCTTGTCTGGAAGGATACCCCAGAAATACCCCCCAGAAATTGATAACTGGTTCCGACAAAAAGTGGTAGAGGTAAAATTTAAACATGAACCACTAGACTCCAAAGTCCACAGATTCATTTTCCACACGTTCATTTTTGAGTCAAACTATCTTAGCAGATCCTAAGATCAAAACTAGTCTAAGATTTGTCTGAGCAGATGTCCATAGTCATCTTCAGTTTGAGGGGAAGCAGAGGTCCCGACTGAGGCCCAAGCACACTAATGCCAGTCTGCTGGGTACATGCCTAGCTCTCTTCAGTGCTTGCTAGAAGGGTTGGGTCTTCTGCCATTCTGCCTACTCAGTAAAGACTGTGCCAGGAGCTGGTTATGGTTGTGTCTGGTGAAGACAAATGCTAGCAGAATCTAGTCATTTCCTTATGGACACTGAGATTGCTGATGAGAGGGGCTGGGACTTGGGTGTTATCTCTCCTCATCCTAGAAGATTGGCCCATAGGAGGTCCTCCTTATGTATTTAGAGATAGGCTGAGTGGTCAGCTGATGAAGAAGACAATCATTTGAATAGAAGGACATTGTGGAAGGCAATGGTAGGCTTGATTCTTTTGTTGTCCTGCTATGGTTCTTCGTATCTGCCTGTAAAAATGTGAATTATGGCTTCCCCTCCCCTATTTTGCCTCAAAACCAAAAATGACCTGACCTTTCTAATTCCATGCATTCTTCATCCCCCTACCCAAGGACATTTCAGTTTTCACCAAGTGAAACAATGCTCATGTTTTGTTCTGTGTTTAAAATAAATTGGAGCTCTAACTGTCCTCAATGTCCCAAGCAAATAAATAGTACAGATGACCTGAGCTCTGATAGGAACTGAAGTCTCAAGGTCAGTCCAGCCTGGTACAGGCAATGGCTGTGCACATGCGCCATCCTTCATCTCCTACTCTCCACTTGCAATGCCACCCCATATCACATCATCCTAGTTAACTACCTTCAGATGTAAAGGAAGGACTTTGACTCGAGTCAATAGCTTAAGGGCAATCCCTTGCACTGGTTAGTGAAATTGTTTAGGTCTAAGCACATAGAAAGCTAGAAGGCCAGTGAGTCAGAACCTTTATCTCCAGGGCATATCACCAGTGACACTTTGTATCACCAGCCTGAGGTTCTACTAGACAAGATCAAGTCCCATGGGTTAAATGCCACAGAAGCCCTAACCACTAACCTGAGCGCCAGAAATGTTGAAACTCTTCCTTCCCCCAGGCATCCTAAAGAAAAGCCTGACTTCTTTGTCTCAAATCCTTAGAGCATTTTTTCATTCTTATCTTCTTTCCTGTATTCATTTGTACATGTCATTTAACTACCAGGACCAGGTGGCCTCTATTGCTTTATTTTCTGAATCAAGAAAGCTTTTAGAGAGGAAGAGCGAGCCAGCTATGATGAAGCAAGCAGGGATAAGAGGCATAAATGGGAACTGCTCTGGGCTGGTGGCAAACCTAATATTAGCCTCTCAAATTGTAGTGTGCGTTCTCTGCAGACAGAATCTAACAGATCTCCCCCTTTGCTCCACCCTTTCCCCACCATCCCCAGTTCTTTTTCTGAATTTCGTTAGATCTCCCCGCACACTCGTTCATGTGGCCTCTGCTATTCTTCAGATACACCGGAGAGTCTTCAGACTCAGGACCCCTTATTCCTGAGAAAAACAGAAACATGGATTCACCATAGACTCGGTTGCTGTTGAGTCTCGACTATTCAATTCTTGGCTAACTGGAGATGAGTTCCACTTGAAGAAGCTTTGCCCATAGTCAGGGAAGCCTGGCAACTCTGTCATGCCACAGTAGGTAGAAGACTTGGATCCAAGATGCATTGTTCTGAAGAACTAATAGTAAGCAGTGATTGGTGAAATCAGACAAAGCTGGGTAAATATCAAAGACTTTATCTCGTGCCTGAGCAGGTAAGTCCCTGGAGCCGTGTGGTTATTATGTAACTCCTGCTCTTTCTTGCATGGTTTACTAATGCCATCTGTCACATGAAAATCCTGGGGTCTTTGAAAATGCAGGGGATGTAAAAGCATCCCTAGCTTCTCTGCCCCAGCATGCATCCTGGGCATCTCACCAGGAACCCTAGAGGTCACTCTGTGCTGTATTTACAGAGATTGCTCCTCAACTCTGAAGTTTCACTCCCCTTTCCCTCTGTCTTCACAATAAACACACACACACACACACACACACACACAGAGAGAGAGAGAGAGAGAGAAAGAGAGAGAGAGAGAGAGAGATACAGATACAGATACAGATACAGATACAGATACAGATACAGATACAGATACAGATACAGATACAGATACAGATACAGATACAGATACAGATACAGATACACTTTGTGGGAGAAGCTACCTCTCCTTTTGGTGGCAGTCTTTGTTGCCTGATTTATTAGGAAGGTTAGAATGAGCACAGTATTTCCTCAATGGCATTATCACACATAGAAGAAGCCCAACACCCACATCATTTTACTGTCTGCTTTTGCTAGTCCTATAAGGAAACTGTTGACTCTTTTGATTGTAATGAAAGATACAGAAGGCCTAATCAACTCTAAGGTTTAATTCTAAAATCCTAAGGCTTTCTGCTACATTGCAGACAGTGGAAGAACTCATCAAAAGAAGACTAGACATTCTCAGTGATACTGAAACATACAAAACATGGCAGCACACAAGGCTAGATACCCAAGAACCCAGAGAGCAGGTCGCAGAGGAATTTCCATTTGAGACTCTGACAGAAAAATACAGCAGGATAGTTTCCCCATATCCTGAAGCCATCATTAACCAAGAACTCTCCAGGGTCTTCTAGGACCTAAAGACCCAAAGGAAGCTCAATAAATGGAAATTCTTAGAGCTGGATAGATGACTCAGCAGTTAAAAGCACTGGATGTTCTTCCAGTGGACTCAGGATCAATCCCCAGCACCCACGTAGCAGCTCATCACCATCTGTAACTCAAGTCCCAGATTATCTAGGGTCGTCTTCTGGTTTCTTCAGGCACCAGACACACATGTGGCACACAAACACACATGAAGAAAACCACCTGTACTAATAAAAGATAGGAATAAATAAATCTTTTTTAATGAAATAAATAAATGGAGACTCTTGGGAATCTAACAGAGTTACTTCTAAGGCAATATTTACTTAAGAATGTGTACAAATGTGGGCACCACAGCAAGGAGACTCACAGCTAAGGCCAAGAGTGGTGAGAAAGTAACAGTAATTTTATTGTCTTGAAGCATTGAATTTCTGGGCTAGCAATGACTCAGCCAATCACAGCACCTGTCATCATCCTAACAACCTGTGTTAGAACCGCAGGATCACACGACGGAAGCAAAGAGTTGATTCTGGCAAGTTGTGCTCTGACTTCCATATGAATGCTGTTACCCAGGAGTCCATGGGCATGTACACACACACACACACACACACACACACACACACACACACACCCCGACTAACTCACTCACAGACATTGACACATGGACACATACAGACCTTTCAAAGCCTGAGGTCTTTATGTTCTATTCTGGTTTGATTAGTCTAAGAGGGATGGGGAAAAGCACCCTCACCCCAAAAGCCCCACATTTACTGAGCCTGTGGTTTTGTTTCTTTGTTACAGGCCTCATATGATGGTGTAATTCTGAACATAGACACTCTAGTCCAGTGTCTGCGGAGCTGTGAAATTCTTCTTCCATTCTTAGCAGGAAATGGAAACATTGCATGGAGATACTGCAGGTCAGTCATATCCAGGTCTCTTTCCACAGAAAACTTTTCCCGAATCAGGAGGCTAGCATTAGGACCCAGCTCTATGCCCTGAGATTCATCTTCCTCTACCACATGCAATGCATCAAAAGAACCACTCTGTCCATGGAAATCATAGCAGGAGGAGGGAAATCAAACCAAAAATTAATCAAACAGGATGTAATTCCCTGAGCAAACATACATCAATTAGGGGGAAATGTTACCATCCAGGTTCCGGCTTTGGGATCTCATGAGGGACTCATAAGGTGCATAAACTCCGCTCCGACATTGATTATGGAAAGTAGCAGCTGTATCATGTCAGGGCGGCTGTGATCACTCCAGCCAGAAATACACTTCCCAGTGCCTTGATGCCTGGGATTATCTGCTGGCCGACAGGCAGAGACAGAAACTGCACTGTTTAATGGAAAACTTTCTCTGATCTGTTCATCTCGCAGGCAGGCACTCTCACCATTGCTGTTTGCATTGTCTGTTTGCCTGTAATTCATGTTCTTTGAGTTGGAACAGGTCAAAGGAAATGATTCTTCATCACCCCCTGCATGTGGAAGACAAAATGTTAGACAGGGTGATGGATACTGAGATAACAAAATGTTTCTCCCTTCAGAGAATGGAGAGCTTCCAGTTGCTGCCAGACTTTACTCGATACAGATGTTGTTCTCCAGGTACAGCTCTGTTATTATCTAATACCCCTCTCCCCAAACGTAGGTGTGCCTCTAGATATGAACACTGAGCCTCCAGAAACTACTGCTTTGAAACCTGGCTTGTGAAACTCTGAAGTCATCCACCTCATGACTTCATTAATCTATCCTGTGATCAGTGTTCAAAACCCCTCGCTTTTTAGTTTTCTATTTTCATTTTGTTTTATAAATACACACACACACACACACACACACACACACACATGAATGACCTCAGGTAGTCTAGGCTGCCCCAGGCTCACTGTGGGTCTGGGTGATCTTGAACCAATGATCCCCTCATTTCTACCTCCCAATGGCTGGAGTCACAGGCATATGCCACTGCAACAGACTCCAAACTGTTTCTCTCCAGATTAGCCACAGAATGGGGTAGAAGGTAGAAAACATCAGGTTCCAGAGACAACTGGAACACTTGGGGACCTTCATCCCAGGTGCTGAGCAGCCACAGACAATATTCTCTGCAAACATGTCCACATGGGGACCCCATAACCATTCTTACAGCATGGGTCTTCACCAGCTACCCTGGAGACTCAGTCATTCATCCCTCCACCTTTCTGGTTCTTTTGAACTTTTCTTAGAAAACATCTCTTCACATTACAAACAAACAGAACAGAACAAAACCCCTCCATTGATGGTTTCTCTACTATCTTCCATCCCTTTAGCTTTTAGAATCATCTCTCCCCTAGGGCTTGCCCCAGATATTTCATTATTTTATTAACTTTTCTTTCCTCAGAGCACGTACAAGACCTTCTTCCTACTTAAGTCAAACACGAATTTCTGTCCACCAAATTTGCTGAGAATGTCAAGTGCTTTCTATAATCCAGCTCCCGTGTTTGTTCCTCAGCAAGCTCTCCTGGTTCCTACATGGCTCATAACCCTTTGCTTCTGTGCCACAGGTGTTCCACTGTCTCTCTTACAGCTTCCTCATCCTTATTCTGCAGATGTATTAATAGGCTACTTCATCTCTGCAGCCTTGCTCCTTCCTTAGAACTCTAGGAGAAAAGCCTGCCAATCTGTTCCTAGATCCCACAAACCCATCAGGATTCCTGAGCTCAGGAGAGTCTCCCTGGGGATCAGGCTGTAGTTCCAGCCACAGCTGTCACTGCCATGTGCACTCCCATAGTTCTCCACCCCATCCTTCATACTCCCAAGACAAAGAGCATCATTATAAGCTGGAGATCGACAGGAGGGAAAGACTCCTTTTCTCCACATTGCCCATGCTTGTTATATTCACTGCCTCTACTTGTCCTTTAAGAACACAGATATCAGTGAAGAGATCTATCATGTGCCTTATTAAAGAGGTCTAAGGAATGGCCTCCTTAAATAGTTAAATAGGGCAGAGAAAAGGGAAAGGGATAGACTGACAGCAGGAGAAGGGGCATTGCTTAGTGTCTTAAAGCACACCACTCTCCTAGTTCACCAGCACCTGACTCAGGGCGACAGCCCATAGGTACACGGTATGAGTCCTACATTGTCCAAGATTATGGAGCCACCTGGGATGGTGGACAATGACAGCCATGATGACTGTTGGAAGACTTTGTTGTGCTTCTTATTTTGATGTTAATGTGAGATATAGTCTTGAGAAGATAATGTCCTTTCCCTCCCATTTGCCTGGGCCTGGGCCATAAAGGCAGGATTATACTGCTAGCAAAAGATTTTGTTGAAAGAGCAAGCACTGCCTAAAGATGGGGTACCCTTCTGTGCAGGGTCCCAACATTTTACTTCATAGTGTTCACCCTTGTCTGGTCATGATGGGGACACCTTCATGGTCTGACTAACCATATCTAATTGTCACTCATACTTCTTTTTCTTGAATATCTTTCATTGAATTGATCATTTGGCACATACATAATATAATATTTAATAATATGTAACATATATACATAATACATATATGTACACACACATATATATATACATACATACATACATATATACATTACATATATATATATGGATCTCCTTCTGCTAAAAGATGTTCATGTCCCAATTTCCAGAAGCTATGAGATTCTGCTGATATGACTAATATATATCTAAACATATGTATATTGTACGTTGCTTAAATTTACTAATTATATCACTCCAAGGAACTAAGTGATATAATTAGATACAGAAAGACAAGAGCATGATTTCTGTTCTATGTAGAAACTAAATATAAGATGCAAAACCAGGTGTGGTGATACATAGCTATAATCCCAGCACCTGGGTGGTAGACATGGAGAATCGAAAGATCAAGGCCAGTCAAGGCTACATATAAATTCTGAAGCCAGTCTGGGCTATATGAGATTGTGTCTCAAAAATAAATATAATATAATGAGCTGAACATAGAACTGGAATTATTAGGGAAGAGTAAAGGAATGGGGAGGGGAGGGGAAGAAGCTGGGGCAAGCAGAGAAGAGAGGGAGTAGTCATGAGTACAGTCTGATGTATTCATGTTTATAAACCACCCCAAAGTCATTCATTTGTATGACTAAAATGTGCTAACAATTGTAATTTTAAAAAATTAAAGTAAATTCAGCAAAAGCCAAACAATGTCATTTGTTCTAAAACATTTTTGCCTGCCACTTTATTTTTCTTCATTTTGTTACAAAGTAAAAATAGCAGATGTCAAGAAGGTGCGAAAGCCAGTAACAGCCATGGAGAGCTCTCCTTTGGCACACTGAAGGAAGTGAAGCCGGGAGCCACGTGACTTGTGTGATAGAGGTTGCTATTTAAAGGCAGGCTGCCATCCTAGACAGAAGCACTTGGTGCAATCAGGAAATGATATTTGGAGGAACAAGCTCTGTCTGAAGATGAGGTACCCTTCTGTGCAGGGCCCCAACATTCTACTTCATAGTGTTCGCTCTGCATTCAAAGCCTCTCTCGTGTCCAGAACTGCATGTCATGCTTCTATCCCCAGCCATGGAGCCAGGCCTCAGTTTCCTCTGATTTCAGTGCCCACTTGGGTGTGAAAGAATCAGGCAGATCCTCTACCACTCCCTGGGCCTCAGAGTCTCTGTGTTTAATCTCCACAGGGTTTCTACTCTGCCCTGGGAGCTCTGCACATCAACTCCATTCCTAGCATTAAGAGAGCATCCCCTGGGGTTCTGTGGCCAGATGTGCTCCTGATACACCTGGCCATGCTACCAAAGCCTGTATTTTTCATGTCTCACACTTGTCTGCCTGTGTCACTCATACCTATGGTCATTGCTATCTTGAAAACACACCTGCTCCAAGGCCCAGCCTGCAGAGATGGTTGTCGAGCATAGCTAATGTTCCAGCCAGTGCTAGGCCACCGCTCACAGGAAGATTGGATGGTGGGTTTTCCTGTTCCATGGCCATCCTGGGCTCGGTGCCTCTGAGGAAGCTACGGGATGTGACTTGTAGTTTGGAAGCAGGGGGAATGGCCTGGTGTATTACAGGCATAAGAACACATGGACCTCCATATACCTCTAGAATAAAATCAGAGCTATCCCCTGTCAGCTCCAGAAGTTCCCTTCTGGCCACAGCAGCTCTGAAAGAGAACAGGGAAATGCCTTCTGCTTCTAAGAGGAAACAGCAGACACTCGTGCTTCCCACAATACATATTGCGCTAGAGGAAGCGCGATTTTGAGTGCCTTGCTGGTCTCTGGAACAGCAGAACTTTCCCAGCAGCCCTTCACCCACTCAGAAGAAAAGATGGGAAGGGTGAATGTGAAGAGTAAGCAAACATGGACTGCAGGTTTGCCCGGGAAGGCAGGTAGTAGCCTCAGAGTGAGGGCCAGCTCAAGGTATGCTCTTTTTCTTAGATCCAGTAAACTGGAAGTGCAGAATGACACTTAAAGAGGCTCTGGATTCGCAGAAAAGTAATAAATATATCGATAGGTGAAAGTATCCTTGATGTAAGCCATAAACCATTCACCAAAATTGAAATCAAACAAATGAAAGTTTTTAATAAAAGATTATCAACTATTAGGGGGAATAAAACATCACGAATGAATAATTAGCAGAAAAAGAAATATCAGTGCATTAGTTTCTTGTTTCGATGTAAGCAAATACCTGACAAAAGCAGGAGAAATGGCTTCTGAGGGTCTGTCCCGTATTGACAGAGAAGGCACAGCTTCATCAGCTTAGCACAACTGGCCACATTGCAGCTGCAATCAGGAGGCGACGCAGGATGAACGACGGTGCTTAGATAAGTGTCCTTTTTATTAAGTTCAGGATCTCAGCTCAGGAAATGGTGCCAGAAAAGGCAGGTCTTCCAGCCCCAGTAAACCTAACCTAACATCCTTCACAGGAGTGCTCAGGTGATTCTTGATCCTGTCACACTGACACTCAGTAATAACCACCCCTATCAATTTAGACACTGCATCAGACTGTCTTCCATGGACCAATTCTGATACGCTTGATTTTTACCCAGCTTACATCCTGGACATTATGGCCAGTTGTACATAACTTCTCCTTAATTTCACGTAAGTTTATCTCACGGAGCTAGGATGCTGGGTAGGGACTGCTCAAGAGTCCACAGAAACTTCAGGAACCTGAGTCTGGAAGGGTAGGTCCTGATATTCCTACATCCCTGTGACATATGGAACGTAGAAGAGAGCCTCCAAAATAGTCTAGTCCTGTGTCTATTTGTCAGATGTCAACCTGCTTTGAAATGTCGTTGTCAGGAAGTATGTTTCTCTTTCATGGTGCTAACATGGTGTGAGGGTTCTTTAGGGTTCTAGAAACAGTTCTAAAATGTGCCATTTTGGTATCATTATGGTCCAATTATAAGAAGCAGAAGAATTTACCTCACAGAAGAACCATATGAGAACCCCTTGAGATATAGTCTGTCTCTACCTAAAGTATGGCACAAAACGTTGATACAATTCAGTCCCTCCTCTTATGTCTAACTAATGGATCAAGTAATAATGAGTGAAGAACCCAAATCAGATAAACAGCAAACAAGCTAAAAAACCAACAAACAACAAAAACTGCACAGAGAATGTACCTCAGTGACAAAACTTAGCATTATGAGATCATGGGTTCTACCACCCAGTACCATCAGACTAAAAAGAAAAAAGGAAAAAGAAAAAGCACACTCATGATCTAGCAACATACTCTGGTGAATTTCCCTCAGAGGTGAAATGAAGAACCCTCCACAGGAATCTAAGGGTCACACCAAGTAGGATGGCATCCTGTCCCTCCCAATGTGTGAGGACATTAAATGATGCAGAAGTCAGTCAGCCAGGTTATTGATTTAGCATAAAAAGTTCCAAGAGTGGAATGATATATTTATGTTGCCATACAAAACGGAAGATACAGGCCAAACACACACACACACACACACACACACACACACACACACACACACACACACACACACCACACACCACATGCACACACACACGCACATACATCCTGCTCACATCTGCTTTGTAAATGTATGCCCTGATTCTTTGTCTTCAGGCAGAAGTTTAGCTATATGCTCCTGCAGGTAAATCTTCTACAAATTGTAGCCTGAGGGGAGACTTCTCCACTTTGTATTTGATGCTGTTTGAAGATGCCTGAGTGGAACTTATGAAATCCCCAGCATCACAGAAGAGGTTTGTATTTTCCATTTAACCCCTGAGTAGAGTGCCTCCTCAACCTGTCTCTGCTGCAGGCCACCCCTCCAGCCTGGAGCCAGCTGAGCCCAGAGGGCTCCTGTGTGTCTTCCAGGACACTATTACTGGGTTCAGCATCAGTATTTTTACGGACCTCAGACCCAGGCCTATCTGAAACTGTGAGACATCCATATGAATCAATAGCACATTTCCAGTCCTGGAAGAAGAGCTGATTTTATAACCTGAGGAAGGAAATATCTGTGTGAACAGTGTAAAGGAGGCTTGTTTGCGAATCCTGCCTTAGCCACTTCCTGTTTAGCTCTGGGCACATGTGTCAGCCTGTTTCATTCTCTGTAGCCTAATTCATAATAAGAGATTGATTCCTGAGTCAGAATTTTTCTCTGAGAAAAGTAGATTATTAAAATGTATGTAGCGGGGCTGGATGGATGACTCATTTGGTAAAAGCACTTACTGCTCTTGTAGAGGACTTGGTCTGTTTTCTAGCACCCACATGGTGGCTCACAGCCACCTGTAATGCCAATTCCAGCAGGTTCAACACTACTTCTGACCTCTGTGAACTACTGCACATATGAGCACATTCAAGAAGGGGCGCACACACACACACACACAATACATATTTGAAATGCATGCGGTGGTTAATATGGACCCTGGCATACTAACATAACTGTCAGGTTAGCTGTTAATACTAGCATAGACACCACCCCCATCAGGACATCTTGCAGCTGACCCACCTACCATATACCACTTAGAGAAAAACATATGAAACATTTTCTATGTCAAAAGTTGCCAGGCAGTCATAAAGCGCATAACCCTGTATGAAGAAACCTTAACCATAACTCTGCTCTATTAGTTCATGTAGGAGAAACCCGAGTCTTAGAGAGGTCAAATAAATTGTTGAAGTTCACACAGCAAGGTCAGATGTTGTCTCACAGACAAACATCAGGATTTACATTACCCAGAGCAAAGTCAGCAGGGACCCCGTAAAGTTAATTCAAATAACTCACCCCAAAGTTAATATATCTTTAGGACCAAGGAAGCCCACGTAATGGGGAGTGCTCGGGAACCCAAATCTACTTGGCATTCTCGGGCGCGTCCTTGGGCTTCTTCGAGATTCGCAGCCTATAGCTTTTGACAGTCCCCAAAGAGGGAGCTCTTTCCACTAACAAAATACAAAATGCAAAATTAATAAAAAGACCCTTTGAAACTGACAAATGTGCCTCAGGCAAACTATCTGCCCAGCAGCTGGTTAAAATTTAATCAGTTTCTTTAAAAAAAAGAATTTTTTTTTCAGGCCTGTACATCTTTTGTATGGAACTCCCCAGTCTGAGTGTGGTCAAAGTTTGTTAAACAAGAAATAATAGCCAAGGCCTTTTAATTCAGCAAATAAGCAATGGGTGCTTCAGATGGTTCTGTGGCATTCAGGGGACTAATTGCCTGGGTCTCAACAAAGCTGCGAAATTCTTTAATAATTTCTGTTCTTTCTCTTAGAAAACCCAAATTGGCAACTATACACTGTGCAGTGAATCTTATCATCGATTTAAGCTTCTGAATTACACTGTGGCTTTTTTCCTGGGAACTTGATTGGACTCTATATGGAGTGGGGGGGGGCAGAGAGGGAAGGAAAAGTGAGAACAAGTTTGTCTACTAGCATCATGTGTGGAGCATGTATTAAAAACTCCTGGAAACTTAATGACAAGCATGTGGCCATCACTGTCCCTAAGACACAGTAGACCCGAGGACTTCAGATCTTAGCCAATAGGAAGTCTAGAACCAGGAGACTAGCCCTGATTTGATTCGTTTTCCAGGATTCACTTGACTCCTTCCAGAAGCATGTATCAGATTAAGGACCACAGTGGAGGCAAGATGAGCCACCGTCCAACATGGAGAGCATCCTCCAAGTGAGACAAGGCTGCTGTTTTCATCACACTTAAGTGTTTATCTCTCAACTCCTTATGTTTTAAATGCAGCCATTCATAAAGAACCAGCATCGAGAGCATGCGGAGGAATGCACATGAGAAAGCATTTCTGTTGTGTGGCCTTAACTCTACACCATCCCAGTTTTAGCACTAGCTTCCTGGAGTGTGGGCAAGGGGACAATAAGAGGTGAGTGACCAGGTCAGAGTAGACGGTTCTTCTATGTGCTTCTGGGATGCGACTCATAAGAGAACCACTCATCTGACTTCAAGATCCAAAAATCACTTTACCCTCCTTTCCATGAGTGTGACCGTGGCACGTGCCCCTTGGTCTTTCCATGAGTGTGACCGTGGCATGTGCCCCTTGGTCTCTGCTGTTACTATTACCTGCCACTGCCATTTACCCTACCCCCCATCTAGCATCCATCTCATCTTATGAATGACGTCATGATGGTGGGTCCCTGACTGATGACATACTGTGAATGTGAGTATTCAGTATTGACAATCATGAAGAACATGATGAGAAAAATATCTCCACAAAATTATGCATTGTTATTTTTTAAAAGTGGACTATGTGTATGCGTGTATGGGTTGGTGTATATGCAGGTGGGGTGCATGTGGAAGCCAGAGAACAAAATCAGTTGTCTTCCTCTGTCACTCTCTGCCCTATTCTCTTGAGACAGGGTCTCTTGGGGAACCCAAAGCTAGCCACTTTGGTTAGAATGACTGGCTAGTAAGTTCCCTGGTCCTACCCCTGACACTGAGGTCACAGCATGTGCACCATGCCTGGCTTCTACATGACTGTTGGGAAGTAAGAAGCATTCTCTCATGCTTTTATAGCAAACATTGTTGCCCATGGAGCCATCTCCTCAGCCCTCCCTACTCACATGCCTTTGGGTCTGTAAAATATATGTGTCTGTCATATTTGTTTAAAAACTTCTAGGCATTTTTCTTTTTAAGATGCTGATGAACATTTTGGAACAATCTTATCAATGATTCTGGGATGTATTTTTATTTACCCATGCGTGTGACAAAAGCTCAAAGACTTCACATTACACAAGTGCTGGCTAAAGTTTGGGCCCGAGAGGTCCTAGTTAGCCTGAGCATCTCTGTACTTATGGGAAGCAGTCACTGAGAATAAAGATGCCCAGAAGTCAAAGCAGATAATACCTGTGCCATTGAGTATCAGAAAGCGCTGATGATTGCTTGTCTATAATCATGAGAGCTTAGTGTTACCTGAGCCACAACTCGGGCCCACTCACTCAGGATGGAGTCCATCCAGCAGCCCTCCCTGGCTACCAGCCAGGTTCCTAATGGTTTCACTTCTGCTTCTATAGTATACTGGGCTTTAAAATTCACAGGAAGCCTTGTCTAAGGCGCTCTGTTTTCAGTTGCTAGGCTCTCTCTTCCATCCACCCTCCACCATTCACCTACTTCGGTGCCAAGAACAGAGGAGTGTGAAATTCCGTCCAGCTGGAGTTTCTCTATCCGCGTAGATCGCATACCTCTAGAAGGGAAGTAAGTCCTTTGGGGCCTACAAGTCTGTAGAAAATTTCTAGTCTGGCACCCGAGCCACTTTGCAATTGGAACCTGTTTAACTCTCCACAGTATTTCTGACCAGGTCCATTTGAACCTTCCTGATACAGATGGCACTTTCCTCATGCTTCCCACCTATCAGTGGCATAGTCCCACCTCCCTAATTGTTTCTTATCTTCTCCACTTGCTCCTTCCCAGAGTGTATCACCACATCCTTCTTCTTATTACATCTACTTCACACACACACACACACACACACACACACACACACACACACACACCACCACCACCACCACCACCACCACCAGGTTTGGCATTCTCTGCTAAGTGGGGCTGGGAAGTACAACAAATAAGTAAGCATGTTTAGCTTTCAAGAGTTTTCCTTTGGTTGGAGGGACAGGAGAACCAGGCCTGGAGAGGAGAAAATAACCCTGGATGATCAGTGAAGGGAATTCGTGGGTGTCCTTGGGGTGGTTTTTGTGCACCTGTCTAGATCAGAGCTAATTGAAAAGTTTTGGGTGGTAAAGTGACCACATAATTTGTAAGTCATTGCCAAATGAAAGTGGGGGTTCCTTATTAATGACTTACGAAGTATTTAAAGACCAAGACGACATGGCATTAACTTAAGGACTAGGTCTCTGTACACTGCAGAGATGTCCGTGTACTCAGTCCCCTTGAATACAGACCCACTTGAAGACAGAACTCATCGAGCATACCACACCTCTGCCTGCTGAGATCCAATCAGCCAAGCTTAGGGTTACATTGGATGGTAATAAAGTAGAAAACTAAAGGATCATCAACAGCAGAACAAGACAACTACTAGTAGTACGGATAGAAAGAAGCTGGGTAAAGAAAGACAAAGACCAGGACTTGATCACTCAGCTTGACTATTACTTGCATAGTCCATTAGCAGGACTTTCCAGAGACACAGAAATAGCTGCATGCATAAAGAGAACGATTGTCTTAAAGACTTAGCTGACAGACTAGCAAGTTCAAACTATGCAGGGCTGACCCAGCAGGTTGGAGAACAGGAGATCAGTGCGTGTGAGAACTGCAGTCTGAGAGTGGTCTGGAGCAGAATCTCCTCTTAGGGAGATCTCAGTGGTTTCCCAGGAAGGCCTTTGGCTGATTGGAAAGCATATACACTCTCTGGGTTTGGTCTTCTGAAGTGTCTCTGTGTTCAAGGAGGCTGGATGCACAGCTACTTTGGCAGTGCACCTGGACCTGGTCCTTAAGTTAATGCCACGTCCACTTGGTCTTTAAGTTGGTAATAAGTCATTAATAAGGAACCCACTCCACAGCAGGCAATCTATTTGACTTGAGTCCACTGATTAAAATGCTAATCTCATTCACAAAAATGACTTCACAGAGACAATTAGACTGGCATTTGATGTGATGTCTGCATTCCTAGGCAGGTTTTCATGTAAAATTCAGTTTACATTATAAAATTAGGCATCATTTATGATCATGTAAAGATGTCCTAATATTCAGCTAACCATAGTTAGGGCACGTTATCCTGGAAGGTTAGGGAGAACATGAAGTACATAAGTATAGATAGAGGTGGGGCTTAGAAAGGAAGAGAGCTGAACTCCACTTCTGTATGACAGGGGGAAAATTGAGGCATAAGGACAGAGCCAACAAGCCAAGAGCAAATGACGCATCCACGGATTTAGGAAAGGGGCCCAAAAAGGGCCTTAGGGTAGAAGGCTAAGAAAATGATGCTTCGTGCAATACATAGAGTGGACACACGTTAATCTTCCAAACTTTCAAAACGTATGCAATGTAAGTCATACACATATATAATATATAACATTACATGCACACTAAGAAAATATCTGTAGAATTAAAGGGAATTGATAAGAAATGCCGTGTGGGGTATAAATCTGTGATTGTAACCCCTGAAAGGGAGAGGCAGGAAGATACAAACTTCAAAGTCAATGTTGACTACAAAGTCAGCTTAAGGCCATCCTGGGCTGCATGAGACCCTGTATCAATAAAAACGAGAAATCAATTCTATTGGGCTGGGGAGGCAGCTCAGAGGACAAAGTATTTCCTGCCTTCACCATAGTGAACTTCATCTGAGTTCAGAGCCTCAAAATGCACATAAAACCTTGGTACAGCCCTGAGCATCTGTAATCCCAGTACCTCTACAGTGAAATGGAAATGGTGCCACAGGATCCCTGGAGTCTTACAGGACAGCTTGCCTGGTGGTTCAAAGGGGGAAACAAGAGACTGCCACAAAGTGGAAAGCAAGGGCTGACACAGAGGTCAGTCTCTGACCTCCACATGTCTGCTGTGACATGCACACGCCTGTGCTCACACGCTCACAGACAACAAACACACAAACACAGAGTAGAAATAAATAAACACCTCAATTACAGAAGAAGTAGAGGCAAATGAGCGGTGACGTGGATCTAGGTCCACGTTATAAGAACAAGGAAGGGTTAACGAAAACTGATGGAATCAGGGAAAATTCCCAAGGACTTGGCATGCAGGGCACATGGAAGCACAGGACAGACACGTGTCTTTCAAGCATTTCTTTCACACATAACTGACTTTTTCCTCTCACGGAGAGGCTCTCCTCTCGTCTAGCTTGTGTAGAGTGTGACACTCACCAGCAGTAGGCAGATTGTTGGCTAATTGAATTTTCCTCCCTTAACATGATCCCACGAGTGATGAGGTCAGGACTTTCTGTCTGATGTTTAAAATAGCATTGCCACCATTTGTCAAGCATCTGTTCTGCCCTGGCCCTGGGCTTGTGCATGGAATACAAACTCAAAGCGCTCCTGTGAGGGAAGCTTTATGGATAAAGAACTTGAGATTTGAATTCATGTCTACCCTACAACTGGCAACTTCTCTGAATGCTGTCCATCATAAAGTTGCTTAAAAATATGACTTTTTTGCCATTTTTAACACAATTGCCTGGTTCCTGAGTGTGAATTGTATAGGTGACATCAAATCTCAGTCATAGATGATATTCCTGCTTGAGGTAACATAATGGATAGGAAATGACAAAGACGGACTTCAGAATAAAATCTTCCTAACTCCAAAACCTGTGCTTTATATTTTGGAGTCCTGACACACTCCCAAGAGACATACCACTGTTCCTGCCTCTCCAAAAATTATTGTGTTTCTCTTCAAAGTTAATGTAAGCACTGTATCTGACCTGTTCTCTTTCATACCCTTTTACAGATCTCCTAACTGCTGTTTTATTGAATGCTTAGAATAGTACTATGCTGGCAACAGGAATATAGAGAGTAGCCGTAGTGAGAGAGAGGCACAGCCCACGTTTAGGTGTTTTGCTATTCCCTTGAAGAAGCAAGGAAGCCAAATCTACTTCATGGCAACAGAACATAGTTCTGATCTTACATGTGCATCTGATGACAGCTCACTGTGTGTAAACAGATGTCAGCTTTAAATCAATCTTGCTTCCTGACACCCTATTTTAAAACAGTAATTATGTATTCATATTTGAATATCTGTCCTGAGTAAATTATCTCCACCCTCCTCTCCAAGTTTTAATTTTTTAATATCAATTAAGGTCTTAGTTTTAAAGAAACTCACAGCAGAAGACTCCTAAATGAAGAGAGAGCCTCTATGTAAGGAGAGGGTAACCCTGTTCCCCAATTGGTTATTGATTTGTCAGGAAAGAAAGCTGGGGATGGGGGTGGGAGCAATTGCTGGGTGGAGGGGTCAGGTGAGACTTCCAGGTCCCAGGGAGAAAAGGAAGACACAAGAAAGGAGAGAGGGCTTTAGGCCATGCTTTGGAACAAAAAGGGAGCAGCAATCATGTGAGGTCTCCGGGAGAGCAGGGGCTGTGGCCTCCACTACAGGCAGGTGGCCAAGGATGTTTGACAAGGGCTAGGTGGGACTAGCCACTAAGTTTAGGGCGGGTGTAGATACAGAGATAATAAACTAGTAAGGGCAAGCTTTTCCTGGTGAGACATATCTGTGCCCAGCAATTGTATGGTGTGTGTGTGTGTGTGTGTGTGTGTGTGTGTGTGTGTGTGTGTGTGTGTGTGTTATCTGTGGATTCACAAGTCTCAGGAGGGGTTAGTAGCTCGGCCAGTCCTGGGCAAAGATGGGTAGAAAGGGAGGCTAGTTTAGGGTTGGTGGCAGCCTAACCTGGGCAAAGGTGGTAGCAATTGAAGCCAGGAGAGACTGGCAACTGGGTCACCTCCAGAGCTAAGCTGTGTAGGACAAACGGGAAGTTGGGAGGGGTCAGAGTGCAGGCAATAGCCATTTTAAAACAACATGTAACACTTCTAGAGGAAGTAAAAGGGGGTGGAGGCAGACTTGGTCCTGCCAACAGAGTTAGAAGCCATGGGAAGCTGAGCTCACCTCTACCACCCAATAACCAGCTGCTCATAGTAAACAGGAAGGCAACAGGACCCAATGTAGAGTGGGCATGATACTTTGAGGAGAACTCAAAGAGTGGTTCATTGCTCAGCGGTCCTTTGATCCTCTGAGGACTTACAGATTTGAAACCTGCTTCTTACTCTGAGCTACTGTGCAGCCGTCTTAGTCTATTTTTACCACTGTAATAAAATACTTGATGCTGGAAAATTTGTGAACAGAAAAATACACCTAACATTTTTTGGAGAATGGGGGTTGGGAGGGGGCAAGATCAAGATGCCAGCCATTCATGGGGTTTCCTTTTTGTGCTCTGGAGGAGGGCGGGATGTTGCATCTTCATTTGGAAAAGGGTGAAAGAACAAGGGGCTTGTGCTACTTGTCTGTGTAAGGTGGTCTGGTCTGTGGGATATTATTCTGATTTCTCATTGATTTAGAAGCGCCCAGTCCACTGTTGGTGGCACTATTCCCTTGACAGGTGGTACTATGTTATATAAGAAAGCTAGCCAATCATGAACAGGAGTAAGCCAGCTAGTGATGCTCCTCCATGGTTTCTTCTTCAGGTTCCTGCTTAAGTTCCTGCTTTGACTTCCTTTAGTTTCTGTGATGTTTTGCATATGCTTGACCCAGGGAGAGGCACTGTTAGAAGGTGTGGCCTTGTTAGAGGAAGTGTGTCAGTGTTTGGGGGTGGGCTTGGAGCCCCTCCTCCTAGCTGTCTGAGGATGCTCAGACAGTTCCTGGCTTCCTTCAGGTGAAGATGTAGAACTCAGCTCCTCCTGCACCATGCCTGCCTGAAGGTTGTGATGCTGTCCTGCTCCTGCCTTGATGATAATGGACTAAACTTCTGGACCTCTGAACCTGTAAGCCAGCCCCAATTAAATGTTGTCCTTCATAAAACTTACATTGGTCATGGTGTCTGTTCACAGCAGTAAGACCCTAACTAAGACAGTTTCTCAAAGCCTATAAGACAACATAAACTTTTTTCTTTCTCAAAGTTGCTTTTTGATGAGTATTTTATTATAGCTACAGGATGAAGCTAGAGCAGTTTCATTTCCAATAACACATCTTCCCTTCTCACCAGGAGATGTTGACATAGGATAACACGCATTCTGTCTTTTGGTGAGGCATGAGGTAAGGGTTTGAATTTCAGCTTTATTTGCTATGAGTTCATAGGCAAACACTAACTCTCTGAACTATGGAAGTTTCATTGTAAGCTGTGAACACTAGGTTTTGATTTAACTCTGTATAACCAAGCAAGATCCGTTTACATTTCTGAGATTCCCTTCTTCAGCTGCAGACTCACCATGTTAGTTTTTCTATCTCGAAGGACAGTTGTAGAGAATAAAAAGCACATAAATACCTTGCCCTTGAACCTACTATAGGCCACAAAATAATTTTTGTTCTTTAAGGGTTTGATGAAAATCGAATTAAAGGAAGATATATTTGGGTACCTAAGTCAATGAATTCCAGGTTCCTTTCCTTCCTCTGGTGGGTTTATGTTGAATTGTAGGATTGAAGCATGCACTTGAGCTCTACTACATGGGCTATCCTTGTGGAGATGAGAACTCTCCTAGGAGCTTAACTGACAGAAGTGCAGAGGGACGAACTGATACTCACTAGCATCACCAGGATCCCTGGGAGACTCAAGGCAAGGGTCCAACCTGAAGATGAGCGTCATGTGGAATGGAAGATAATTACGCACAGGGTGCTGGGTAACAGCCTCACGCTTCAGCCTCTCATAGGAAACCACATTCCCCTGGGAAGGTTGTGACACACAGCAGGAATTTTGGTTCCACTGAAGACACACTTCATGCTAATCCTATCCCATCCAGGCATCACACTTGTTCTATCTCTCTTCTTGCTTTACTATGCCCTTGGACTTGGGTCTGTTCCTTGCTCTAGCTTCTTCTCTCTACAGCCATTTCTGGCTTAGGGTGGCTTTCTGTGACTTAGACCAACTGTACTATTAACAGGTGTCCCATCTGGGTTCCTTGCTACCTCGGGTTGAAATGCTGCATTATCCTTTTAGGTAATATACTAGAAGTATTTCCTACCAGCCTTGATCCCTGGGGCTGTAGCACTAATTACCTTGAGCTGAAAGACCAGACAGTATCCAGGCCCACATTTAATGTGAACCTGTATCTGTTGAGATATTAGAGGGTGTTTTCATCAGTGTCAGAGGTGTTGGCTTCCCTTCTCATAGTTTTCTTCCTGGGTTCTCTCCAAGTATCCTTAAAGAATCTACAGTTGAGGAGTGAGAAAATACCTCAGCGAATAAAGTGCCTTCTGTAGAGGCATAAGGATCTGGATCCGGATCCCCAGAATGGTGGGATGCTTCTGCAATCATCCTAGCACTGGGGCAGGGAGACACAGAGATAGGTGGAGACCCAGATCACACTGACCAGCCAGTCTAGCCAGTCAGTGAGAGACTTTTCTCAAAAGATGAGTGGAGATAGTGGCTTGGACTTCCGACCCCCATGTGTATGTGCATACTCTTGTTGATACACAATTACACATGTATAACACACACACACACACACACACACACACACACACACACACACACACACACACACACAGACATACAGTCTTCAGTAGTCTCCTAAGATACATTGAAGACTCAAAGATGCAGAATCACTAAAGTTTGCAAACCAAGACGAAGCATTCAGGTTTAACAGTTCGCAGGGTCTGGAAACTATAGTGGTATCATACATTCCAGTGGCAGTTGATCTAGATTCCACCTGAAGGGTGGTAGTGATGGGGAGAAACTGTCCTGAGAAACCCTTGTTATACACTGTCACCCCAAGCGCCCCAGCGTCTCAAGCATCTTTTCCAGTCAGAGCCTGTCTTCATTGCACATCCTGCAGTCTCTCCAGCCGCACAACTACATGATCTTCTGCTTCAGGAGCAGCACCAGCCTCTTTTCTGTTCCCTGGACTTATGAGATTGTCTCTGCTTGCAGCACTCCCTCTAGAGAACCCCACAGCCTCTGCCTCCACCCTGCTATCTTCAACCTTCCCTTATGCAGCATGACCGACATGTAGAAGGAGAGTACACTCCCTCCTGCTTGAAGGTTTCTGACAGGGCTTTGATGTTTTCCCCCTCCACAGAATAGCGTTTGACTTGACTTTTCTGGAAAGACTTACTTGTCTTAAAAAAAAAAAACTGACAATTAGTATTTTTATTTTCTTTAGTTATTCCATGCCAAACCCTAGAATTTGGAAATTGTCCTCTCTGCTTACACCCTGCAATTCATCTGGTCATCCTGCCTTTCGGTACTTTCTATTTCCATGCCTTATCTTCCTTCCTGGCAGGACTTGGTGACTTGGCTAATGTTCCCAGGTCCAGCTGTTCATACATAATCTCTCAGTACTACCACTAGCTTCTGCAGTTTTGTGCTGCTCCCAGGGCTGAGGAAAGGCCTCCACAGGCCCACGGGCACTATGCCCACCAGTTCTCCCTCTAGAGACTGAGTTGGCCCTGGTATGGTTGTGAAACACTGTTTGTTGCTCATCTCCCTCAACTTCTCTATTATCCTTCACTCACAACTGGTCTGTGCCTATACTTGGAGAACTCTGTCAGTATCTCAAGCCTAGGGAATGGTGCTACCCACAGTCGACTGGAACTCCATATTATCAATGATGTCATTCAGGACAATCCCCAACAGACATGTCCATAATTTGACCTAATCTAAACAATCCTTCAATTGACATTCTTTCCCCAGAGTCTAAGTTGTATCAAGCTGACCATCAAAACTAACCATCATGCTATAATAACAAAGTGTTGCATGGTGTGACTTCACCATCTTCATTGCAGGTGTCATCTCCCTGGACTGGTAAAAATGCACTTGTCTGAAAAACTGCTGATAGGTTTTGCTAAAAATCAACAAAGACATACTGGGTGTGTTTTATCATATTTTTAATGGTGTATCACCTACACATTTTCACAGCAACAAAAATTTATGTTATACATATATATTTATAAAAACCCTGATAAAGTAAGAGTTTTGCACAGGTCCACAGAGAAGCATGTTTTCCAGGACTTCCTCAGACAAGCATGAGCTGTCTTTAGTAGGGAAGGGACAGGGGAATAAATGAATAAATATCTCTTCCAATGCTCTGACAGAGACTCGGGCTAAAGCCAGACTTCTTCATCAACTGTGAGAAAGCCATTAACGCTTCGAAAACCTTTTCTCTGGGTTTCCCTTGGATCCATTGCCTGAATGTAGTCCTTTACCAGGAAACCCCAGCCCCCTTGCCTCCCATGTTTCTGGACAGAAATGAGAGAGAAGTGGCGAAAAAACTTTCCAAGGGGGTCAAGTAATTGATACCTGCTCTGGGAACCCTTTTCTTTCTCCTCATGCCCACAGGGCTGCAAACCCATGCCCAAGGCTTTCCTTGGAAGGCAACCCTGGGACCTGGGTGTGGGAGGACAGAGGCTCCATTGTTCTTCTGTGGCAAAGAAAGCGACTGATGAAGTACACAGGGCAGACTGCCCAGCCAAGCTAGCTCCTGAGAGCTGCTCTCAAAAGTTGCTGTTAAAGAGATTAATTAGCAGATCACAATGTGTCCTGAGGCCAGAGCAAACACAGATATGCACTCAAATCCTCCTCTTCCAGTCTTCAGCCACACTGTTGATCTATCTGACAGAACTGTCGCTCAGGTCCAAGTTTTCTTTGCTGCAGCATCTCACTAGGCCAGATAGCAGGAAGCATGGAGTCTACTCTATGGTGACGGAAGTGTAAGTTTCAAAGGTCAGTAAAATGAGAGGAAGCCTGAAGGTGATGTCTTCATTCCCTCTTCCACTCAGCATCTGCTTATTAGGTCCCTGAGCAGGATACATCATGTTAGCAAAACCCTGTCCTATTCCTAGTCATTGCACTCAGTAACGGTCACATAATCAGGTGATTAGATTTTTTTTTAACCGCCACAGGGTCCCATGTAGCCTGACCTTAAACTTCTGATCCCCTTACCTCTACTTCCCCAGAGCTGGAACTGTAAGTATGTACCATGACACCCAGTTTATGATGAGGTGATAGAACATGGGGCTTTCACATGTGCTAAGCAAGCACTTTACCAACTGAGCCAAACCCCAGCCACATAGAGTTTATCTCAAAGTAAAGGAAGGCACACTCTCAAGGGGATAAAAGAAGACAATGGCCAAGGACCCCATTTCCCTAATCTACATTTTGGGTAGGCCTTAACTTACTCTCTAAAGTTTTCAGAATAAGCAGCTTCTTCTGACTTAGTCCTGACCAGGTTTGAAGGAACTTACACCCAAATGAGGTACCTGTTCATCAGAACACCTCAGCTAGATAGCAATCTTGTAAGAGCTAGGTTTTCTGGACCAAGGTTTAAATAGTTATCTATTAATGGCCTTGTGGGCAGATCAAGATATGACTCATCTCTCAATATTCTCGTTATTAATTGAAAGCAATTCTTTTGTTCTAGTGCTGGGGTTTCTAGGCTGTTGAGTATGAGGTAGGCGTCTAGTTCTGATGCCCTTAAAATAAATTAATATGTAACCAGATACAGAACAATATGGTTTTGCTATGCTGTCTGAGGCAAAATGGAAGATCTCTTCCCAGACACTCCTCTACAAAAAGGTAGTACCATGGGTCACTGATCTTCCCTTCTAGGTTCATGACAGACAGGACTCATACATTGAGATAACTCAAAACTCATCAAGAAGATGAGCCTAACAGATATAACCATTGATCACCAGTGATTTGTAACTTTAACATAGCTGCATATTCTGGTCATAAGAGAAGTCTAGGCAAAAAAGTTAAGAACTGTGGTCCTCAGTCTAGCCAATGAAGACGGTTTACATGGCTGTGTGAGTGTAGCTAGTCTTCTTTTCAGGTGATTTTAACATTAGAGCCAAAGGTGAGACATTCTAAATGTCACCTGCATCACCAGCACAGAATGCTGAAGTGACCTGGCCTCTGGTACCATTACTAACTGCTTGGTCCAAATCATAAGAGCATAGTAATAACTTATAGAGTGACAAAGAATGATAGATACACAAAACAAGATCTGTGGACAAAGACTTTTAAATTATTATTTTAAGAAAGAGCAAAAAAAATTGATGCTCTGTAAGAGATGTGTTTTATCTGAAACAAAGTGACACCATCTTACTAATCTGAAAGGGCCTCAAAGGTCACCAAATGCCATCTCTACCCATCATTTCTAAGCAATAGGACCAGAGACCAAATGAAAGGGGGTTTATACTGTTACAAGAACAAAGCCAGGTGCTTTATTCTTCAAGGTCAATGACAAAATATAGAGGTACCAGCACTCACTGACCACCAACCCAACAGCTTCCTCAGGCCCTTTCCTGCTTCTTCTCATCTACATGAGCCCAGCAACACTGCATGGCTTCAGGCTGTGTGGTCTGCTGTTGGGGACTTCTTGAAGAGTATGCATGAGTCACTTTCACGTGCCCCCAGGGAAGTCACTACTCACCTACCAGTCACTCAGAGACTGAAAACATCTATCTCACCGAAAGCTGTCTAAAGCTGAGGAGGCCACCTCCCATCTGCCTTTGGCTCCAGCCTTCTTAAGGAGGCATAGATCTCACTGCATTGCACATTTCTAAGGGGACTAGATTCATCTTCTAAACATTGCATGACTTATAGCCTGTGGTTTAGACGCTGAAGTTATACTTTCCTGCATGCACCTTCTCCCAGAAACCCAAAATCTCATGTAGCTGAGGGGAACATCCAAGGAATAGTTCTGCTAGCTCCATGTGCAAGCCAAGGGGGACATATGAGGGGCATACACCAAGAGCCTGAATGAGAGCGTCTTGCCTGCTGTGAGCTTTGCAGTTCTACTTGCCTTCAAGATGGCTATCCACTTTGCTTCTTATAGCACCACCAGAACCTTTCAGATTACCACCACCACCGGTTCATGTCAACACCTCTAGATAGCTGCTAAAGTGCTGACTCTAAGGGGAGAAGTTTATTCAGTATGTAGCCTTAGCATTCTCCTAGTCCTGCTTGCTGGAGCGTAGGGTATGAACTAGGCCTTCCAAAATGAAGGGTTATAAAGCAACATTCAAGGGATTTATAGAAAATGGTGTTATATGAGAGACTTTTCCTAAGGAGATGCAACACACACACACACACACACACACACACACACACGCCTCCTTACCCCAGAAATGGATAATGGATCCTATGACAGATCCAAGTATAACAGCTGCATCAAGGTTTACCTTTATGAACCAATGATATTCTCTTAGGGTTACTTACAGGAGTGTGGGTGAAGGACCACTTACAGGAACAGGGATGACCCAAAAGCACCTGAACCACTGAAAAGCTCATCCAAACACAGGCAACAGCTCACCAAAGGATGCTGCATTCTTTAAGCGACTTACACGCATCTCCATAGGTCTCCGAAAGCTCCCCTAAGTAGTTCAGCTTCTCATAGCTCTGCACTGGCAAGGGGCCTTTAAGAGTCTGATAAGCTTCCTTCCACTTTGTAGACTCAAGCTTTGCTTACCTCAAGAGAATCATGAGCTTCCTCTCCTCCCCTGGGGAAAATATTTCAATTAGGAAGAAACTACAATACATCGAGCAGCCAGTGTGGACTCAGCCTTATTATGCGGGTGTCTGTGTGCCCTGCCTTGGGAACCACTGTGAGTGAGTGTAGGAAGCAGCTCTCTGTTGCTGATGTAAAACTCAGCAACATCTCTGCTGCCTCTCGGGCTCTCAGTAAGCTGTGTGCGTGATGTAAAGGGTGACCCTGTGGCAACAACACCCTTCTGCATGACACCCATAAAATAATGTGCGATGCTTCTGGTTAGTGCTCTTTGCTCCCACACAAACAAAATTCTTGTCAGGCTCTCCTCAACTGCCTCACCTACTGAGTCCTCTCTTCATGTGTCTTTTCCACTAGTTGATCTGAATTTCTCAGCCTCTCCTTCTCTCCAGGATTTCTCCCTATCAAACCTTGGCCTATCAAAAGTTGCTCTGAGACCTGATATGTCCGTACCTCTTTCTTCAAAGGTGCTGATACCTTGTTGGCGCTCTTCCTTAAAACTGAAACTGGTCAGTTTTACCCCTGGTAGCTTGAATGATGATGGCCCCCAAGGGCTCATAAAATTTGAATGCTTCGTCCAAAGTTGGTGGAACTTTGTAGGAAGGGTTGGGAGATACAGTACGTTGGAGGAGGTATGTGTCACTGGGGGTCAGGTTTTTGTTTATTTGTTTTGGGTTTCAAAAGCCACATCTGAGCTCTAGTGCTCTCTCTTGGCTTGGTGGTGGTTGATCAACCTTTCAGCTCTCAGCTCTGCCTTTGCTCCACCCACATGGACTCTAACCCTCTAAAACACTAATCCAACTAAATGCTTTCTTTTATGTTATCCTGGTCACAGTGTTTTGTCATAGCCAAAACAAACCAACAAAGATGCCTCACTTCTTCAAACTCGCAGCATTTCTTCCATTAAGACTCACCCACATTTTTCTGGTATTCTCCCTAACCCTTGAACTGTCTCAAGCTTCTTCAAAAATAGATTCCCAACTAATTATATTCGTATTACCCTGGATCTCATAAATTGTCAAGATAACCAATTTGCCCTCTACCTCCAGACTGTTCTATAAGTTCTCAGCTGACCTATACTGTCCCATATGTTCTCTGCCCCAGGTTGATATCTCTCTACCAAATCCTATGAGCTCAGATCTCATCTCTTTCTTCCTGACCCTACTTGCTTTTCTTATCCTCCATAATTTCAAGCAACCTCTTCTTTCAATGGTTTCTATGTTCACTTTTACAGATCCCAGGTCCTAGGATAGTATGCCATGCTTCAATCTCATGGCCCTGACACAGCGTAAAACTATCATGGGTTTTACTGTCTTCATCGATCAAATAGCAGGTAAAACTGAGTAGTTTCTGATATCCAGCTACATCTTCATGTTTCCTGATCCTAAAACCCAAATGGTTCATGTGTGAATGCTATCTCCACACATTTACAATGTCACTGTATAACTAGTAAGGGGGCTATAGCCAAATGCATACAGTAGCATCAGTGGAGCACGGTGACTTTCTGACCTCCCTGTCCCAGTGGGGCCTTTCCTAAGGGAAAGCTTGTTTTTCTGCAGCCTTTGAACGACTCACAGGCCTGCTCATTATTTTGTTGTCTGAAGTTAGGCAGAAACATTTCTGTGATTAATTAAGCAAAAGGCCCTGGTGCTGGCTGTGTTAGAACCATCAGATAATCACGCCTTTGGGGTGCTTGCCAGGCCTGGGGAACAGCCTGGCTGGGGTCTACAGAGGGCTGATTAACTCTGGGACTCTCAGGCCTGCTCTAGACACGTGGCTGCCCAAGTAACTGCCCCACTTTATAGAGATACAGGCTAAACTTGACTTGCATGGTGGTGCAGGGATAGGCTGGTAGGGCTACCTGGTCCTGCTACTGAGATGGGTTTAGAAGTGGGCCTGAGGGTGGGGCTGGTGAACCAGAAAACTTGTGAGTTTCTGTTGGTGTATATCTGTTTCGAGACAAAGTATTCCTACATAGCCAAGGTTAACTTTGAACTCATTACAGTTCTCCTGCCTAATAACTGGGATTATAGGCATGTGCTACCACACCAATCCCCCAACAGAAAGATTTCAAATAGGATTTATAGCTTTCCTGGTAGGGCCGGGGAGGGGGAGCTGCAAAGTTTCTACAGACTTCTAGGTTTTAGGGAGGCGAGGAGCGTGAGCTGGTAATGGGTGTGGGGTCAGCTCACACTTGGCATGTGTTTCAGCATCCAAAGCAGTCTGTAAGAAATAACCAGAGTCCCATGACTCTAAAATAGATAGAAATTTACTGTCTTTCAGTTGTGGCATTCCAAAGCCCCAAGATGGCAACTGAGTTGATTCTTCCTAAAAGTTCTGAGTGAAAAATGTGTTCACTTCCCTCTTCTGCTTCTGGTGTTTTCAGTAAACCCCAAATCCTCAGGGCAGGAACTCAAAGCAGGAACCTGGAGGCAGGAGCTGAAGCAGAGGCCATGAAGGAGTGCCGCTCACTGGCCTGCTCCCCATTGCTTGCTCATCAGAGTGCTTTCTTATACAAGCCAGAACAAACAACCTGCTCAGGGTGACAACACCTACAGTGATCCGGACCTCCTCTACAGCAATCATTTATCAAGGAAATGTCCCCCTAAACCTGCCCACAGGCCAATCTCATGGAGACATTTTCTCAATTGAGGTCTCCTCTTCTCAGATAACATTTAATTGTGTCACATTGACTATACACACACACACACACACACACACACACACACACACACACACTCACACACAGAGCACAGGGGACATCCAGAAATGGTAAAATACAAAGAAAACATGACAGGCCTACCAGTATTATGAAATCAACAGTGATCTCTGTTTCTGAGCTTGTCTGTCAAAAATCCCAACTTGACTTTCCATATGGAGATGATGTTGAGGTAGGAAATGCCAGTGTTGTCTGGGGGGAGACTAAGGAACTGCTTTAGTAACATCAAGAAAGATGTTTGGGTTAGAAAAATGGAGCTGGAGAAAACAAATATATTTTATTTTTAAATCTGTCCTGTATAAGACTTAACCAAATGAAAAACTGTATTGGTAAAATGGATATCAAATAAGGTTACAAGTCACAAGGTAAGTCATGTGTGAGGACTCTCATCCTAAGTCAAAAGGACCCCTCATTTACTCAGTAATAACAGCATGGGCTTTCAGATTTTGTGGTTTAGATTTATTGGTTATGACATTGGATGCATTGTGTAATCTGTGAAAGATATTCAATCCATCTATAGCTAAAGAAAATATCTACCTCATAAGAAAAGTGATGTTTAAAAGAGCCAAAATATTGCTTTTCTCCTGTCAAGCAGCAAGACCAGTCAGAAGCTCAGTAATACAAAGGCCCACCCATCTTCTCAGAAAGAAGGTGAAAACCCGGTCATCTGGTGGCCCAAGGCTACATGGGAGGGTTAACACAGAAAACAGACATGTAGTGAAGCTTCTATAACTTAAGTGTTTTACTTTTCCAAATAATTTGTGAAATGATTTCTCTAAGTGAAACAGAATTTAATTTCATATTGAAATGCTGGGATCAGGATCTGCTCATGACAGTATTTCAAGACCGCATAATAGAAGTGACATAAATAAGTTATATGTTTGAATATTACATAAATATAGAAATGATATATGCATTCCTGATATAAAGTTAAAGACATTGTGGCTTAAGAAAATTAGCTGAAGTTTCCTAAAACTTAACATAACAAGGATAACTGGAGATGTCAAAACCTTGACACCAGTTACGCTATAAGGCACCCAGGTTGGGGTGACTGTAGACTGACGCCCAGCCAGCAGCAGCACTGTCATTCCATGATATGATGAGATACCATTTACTCTGATCTTCATGTTTCTTTGTGGTAAAAATTTTAATTTATTTCAGTAAATTATTGTGACTGCATACTTCTTTTCAGCTACATTTCCCTCTTCCTAGAGTTCATTCTTCATTAGTTCTTTGTAAACAGTGTCTAATATTTTTATTTTTTTGTTTGAATCTGAGGGGTATTGCTGCATGAGACTCATGTGGAGGTCAGAAAATACTTGAGGAAATCAGCTCTCTCCTTCTGTCAAGTGGGTCCTAGGAATCGAACCCAAGTCATGGGTCTTGGTTTCAGGTACCTTTATCCACTAAGCCCTCTTACTGGTCTTCATTAGAGCCTACATTAAGAGTGTCCGTTAACACTTATGGAAAAATCTTCTTTAATTCTTTCTTAGGGTATTTGCATATTACCCTCATTTTGAATAGCAGTTTAGATGTATCTAGAATTCTAGGTTGATAAATAATTTTCTCCATGTTTTGAAAATAGTCTCTATTTTGACAATTGAAAGTATTAATATTCAAAACTGCCATTTATTTGCTTTCGATGTTGTGCTGGTTGGTTTTGTCATAAACATAGATGTACCTAGGAAGAGAATCTAAAATGATGAATTGCCTACATCAGATTGGCCTATAACCAAGTCTGCGGGAGCGTCTTACTGATCAGTAGTAGATGTGAACAGGCTTTGCTCACCATGTGCAGTGCAATTCCTAGGAAGCTACACGTAGGTAGTTAGCTGAGAAAGTCATGAGCAAGCAAGCCAGTGAGCAGTGTTTCCTCCTTCTTTCATGGCCCTTGCTTCAGTTCCTCCCTTGACTTTCCAGCATAATGAATTTTAAGATGAGAAATGACATAAACTCTTTCCTCTCCAAGGTCATGGTCTTTATTACAGCAATAGAAAGCAAACTAAGACAGATAGATGGGCTTTGCTCTGAATGCTTCTCAAGTCTCCCCGGATGACTTTGGTAGTCCTCAGTGTTGCTATTTCAGTGTGTGTGTGTGTGTGTGTGTGTGTGTGTGTGTGTGTGTGTGTGTGTGTGTATCTGTACATACACAAATGTCACAGCATATGCGTAGTCTTGGGAAGACAACTTTTAGTATCAGTCAGTCTTTGTCTCCCACCTTGTTTTAGAAAGGGTTACCTGTTCACAAAACATGTGCCAGGGTGGCTTGCCTAAGTTCCCAGAGCTTTTCCTGTCTCTGCCTCCCATCTCATAACTAGCTAACCTACCCACCTTTTCATGGGTGCAGGAAATTCTAACTCAGGTTCTCACACTTAAGTGGCAGGTAGTCTACTCACTGAGTCATCTCTGTACCCCATGATTCTCTTTTATTACTGTAATAGGAAAGTAGGGGCTTTGACCTACACATACTAATCAGACCTTTTAAGACCTGAGGCAGATGAGAATTAACCTTACCGTGGGGTTCTGGACAAGTGTTAAGCATTGTTAAAATTCTGTTTAACATAGTTAAAATAACCATTGACAGTACCAATAGTTCTTTAAGGAAAGCATCCCTTCTGTTGTTTACTTTCCTGTAACTAAGCATGGATGTTTAGGGATAGGACTCTTTGGTTCTATAATTGCCAGCTCTTAGACTCTTCCCGAGCTCTCTGTCTGTTGAAGTCAGTTAAACAGCAATTCAGACTATCCTTATACCACTGCAAACTCTGCATATGCCTTGAGGAAGCTGCATTCCAATTGCAGCTGCTTGATGCAAAACACAAAACACAACTCCATCCCTGAAGTACAGCTGTGGCTAAGTTTGTGTCAACTCAAACCTTGGTGAACTACAAATGATCTGCTGCCCCTTCTACCCAGATAAGAAAGGTAGCACTTGTCTGGGATGCAACAGAAAGACTATTGAAACTAGCCCAAAGCAGAAAATGCAGTGATTGTGTGCAAGCACAGTCCTTCATATGCATGAAGGTCTGCTGTAATTGGTGGAAACACTTCCTTTCCAGATCTATAAGCAGGCCATTCAGCTCACTGCCAGGAGAAACTCTACTGTGCTGCCTCCCTGGTGTTGCAACCTTAGACTCCAGAGAAGCCTTATCTTGGGTTGTCTTTTTTTGCCTAGTTTAAACATGGATCAGTAGTAGAGGTGGCTGAGCTGGCAGGAAGAGAGAAGCAGTATCAGTGGAGAGTGGTAGCGGCCAAGCTGTGGAAACCTCAGAGCTGCAGAAGCTGTCAAGAGCCCTGAAAGCAGTCCCAGTGGTAAATGGCAGTGGGGCAGGATAGCCTGTGCAAGTGGCAGCGATGGGAGCTAAGGGAGCAACAGTAGCAGCGAATACAGCCTGTGACGGATAACCCTGGAGCAGTGGCCAGGACAGTCACCAGCATGAGAAGCAGCATCTGAAAAACACAAATGGAGTGGTGGGGGGAAAGAAGATAAGATAGAGAGATGATGCTGGAGAAAGACGGGAGGCTGTGATGTCTGTGATCACACCTTGAGTGTATCTATCTGATTTTAATCTGATCCCAAAAGCTGATGGCAGAAGATTGTAAAGAGCTGAAGGAAAGAATCTGTTGAATGCTGCCAGGTCAAGAGTCTCAGGCAGTCTAGTACCAGAGGCTGTAACACTAGCCATGTCTAAAGATATTCTAATACTCTAAGCTGGGGAGCTGCAGATCAAATCAACCATCAACCACTGGAGAATCTGAACATTCATTCAGGCTTCACCAGAGCCATGGTGCTCATCAGAGAGGGCATTCACTACTGTCTGCTTTCTTGATGGTGGCCATTCTGACAATGTTGAGATGGACTCTCAAAGTGATTTTAATTTGCATTTCTCTGATGCCTCAATTGAGATGGTGATTGCACAATTGCATGAGAAACACTGAGCACTTTGGGGGTTTGGGAAGGAGACAATAAATCCAAGTACCAGAAGAATATTGGGGATTAAAAGATGTGGCAGGGGTAAAGGATCCAGGAAGAGGAGGGGAAATCAAGGAGGAAGAGAATCAACTACAACAAAACATGTAAGAGAACAGCACATGAAACCTAATACTTTTTTTTTTCTCTTTTTTCTTTTTTTTTCGGAGCTGGGGACCGAACCCAGGGCCTTGTGCTTGCTAGGCAAGCGCTCTACCACTGAGCTAAATCCCCAACCCGAAACCTAATACTTTTAAAGATAATTTCAAAATTAAATTTCAAATTAATACTTATGTACACCTTTTTTATTCAAAAATGGATGATATGAAAATAAATTGAAGTCTTCCAAGTATAGGACTATATTGATATTAGAATATAATTCTGGGGTGAAGTATGATGAACACAAGAAGAAAGAGAAGACCAAAGTTATAGTAAAGGACTTCTTGCTTATTATTTAAATGTAAGTGAGAGTGGGTCCCCCAAATCCTTTGATTTTTCTATTCCATAGGGTGCATTTTAAAAAGTAAAATCCCTCTTGTTAGTTATCCAAAAATAAAAGTTGCTCATTTAAAAACCTACACTTTATAGCAATTTTTTTAAACTAGGAGAAAAAAATGTTCTCAGGAGATAAATAGAAGTTATGGTGTAGTCATACAATGGAATAGTATTCATCAATAAAAAGATTTCTTCAGACATGTAGTAAGAAAGTTCCAAATGCATTACTCAGTGGTGGAGGCCAGCACCTAACAACTATTTGCTGCAGCCATCTATTTCTACAGCGTCCTGGAAGGCATACCACAAAGAGAAATCAGATAAGCGCTTCCAGGAGGTGATGTAGAAAGAGAAGTTGATGACAAAGTGTGTGACGATGGGACTACTTGGGTAAGGATCAAGCTCTGTATTTTCACTGAGGGTGATTACGTGACTGTTTGCATTTTTCAAAGGCCTATCTATAGACTGTAGATGTAAGAGAGTTTATTTCATGCTAGCTATTTCAGTATTTTGTAAGCTGACTCTTAAAAAGAAATTTTTACCTTATCATTTGAAACTATTACTTTCGATAAAGAGCTTTAAGGGCAAGTTAAAGAATGTAACGATATTTTGAAGGATTTTTTTTTGTTTCTTTTCTTTTTAGATGGCTGACAGGTAAAGAACAATTACAGACTATTGACTAGACCTCACATAAATCAACATCTGAGAATTCCATTGTACCTGGAGTGAAGGACAAGGTAGTTGATTATGAAATTAGGCAAATAGATTTATCACTTTCCAATTTAATTTTCCCTGTATTTCTTTTTTTTGTTGTTGTTGTTGTTGTTTTGTTTTGTTTTGGTTTTTTTGAGCTGAGGACCGAACCCAGGGCCTTGCGCTTCCTAGGCAAGCGCTCTACCACTGAGCTAAATCCCCAACCCCTCCCCTGTATTTCTTTTCTGTCCCTTCTCCTCTGCACACACTTTTTTGTCCCTATTTTAGAGCTCTCAAATATCTATTCTTCAGATTTTTATCCTTGGTCATTTATACCTATCAATTTGTAATTTATTACTTTAATCCCTTTATAGTTCATACCTCAGAGAAGACTCTAATTTGTCCTCTGAACCACTCATTAAATCTTCAATGATGTTTATTTTGTTCTTCGTCCTGGCCCTCTCCACATTCTTTGCCCTATCTAGTTCCCTTTCACAGCTTTCCTCTTCTTGAACAGTGGCACTAGCCTCTCTTACTCGCATTTTATCATATTATATTTTATTAAAGACCCAAAGCACAGAGTGAAACATTTGCTTCCATTTTTGCTTTTTCTCTTCTGTCTAGTGCTTCAAGCATATACTTTGTATTAGCGTATGTGGTTAGTCACTTTCTTTCCTTATGTTCCTAGTTTTGAATGATGAATGCTAGTTCAAGACCAGAAAAGGTTGAAAATAATCCTTTTGATTGCCTCACCATATACCTGCTTTGATCAGAATGCAAGTGGAGTTTTGCATGACTTGGTGCAGGTGCCTGAGAGACTTGGGGCAGGTGTCTCCATCTGGATATGAGAGAAATACAATTGTGCTGCTATGAGATTGGGAGAGTAGGCCTTCGGGATGTGATTAGGATTAGCTAAGATCAGCAGGCTAAGACCTTATACTTGAGTCTTGATGGTTTTTATGAGGAGAGAGAGAGAGAGAGAGAGAGAGAGAGAGAGAGAGAGAGAAGTCTCAGACAAATACAACCATGCATACCTTACTCCCTATCCCTTGCAGTACGATGCCCTGCATCACCTCAGGATTTTGCCAACAAGAAGGCCATTACCAGAATTTGCGCCTGCAGAACTATGAGCCAAAATAATCCTTGTTTCTTTATAATGTACCTTGGGTACTTCCTTAGAGTAACAACAAAACCTGACATATACCATAAGAGCCCAGCCTCAGTATGCCCCCGGGGAGGATGAATGTGAATGTGGGCACATTTATGCAGAGCCATCTCTCTGTGCTGTGGTGGCTTTTTACACTGTGAATATTTAAGTGCCCCCTGACTCTGGACTTTGAACCAGAAAAGGCCCTGAAACTTAGTGGCTTCTTGTCTGTGGAAGCCACATGTGACTGCAGATGGACCTTCGTGAACTCTCTAAATGGAGAGGGACCAAACAGTTCTCAGTGCTCCCCTGACAGTGATTATGCCGCTGCCTCAGGAGGAGACATGGGGTAAAGTCTTCGATGCCCCCCCTCCTTCAGTTCAGCCACACCCACGGTCCGTAGAACTAATGTTTCTCAAAACCATTGATACTATGTTCTAGTTTCTAGATGCAGACTTTTCTTTTAATATCTTTTCAGCCATTAAAATATTTCGTAAATAATTTAGGATTTGAAAATAGGACACTCGGTGCCGAGTCTCTGAGTGTGTTCTTACAGGAAGTCTGCTTCTGCTTTGAAGCACAGGTAAGTGAAAGCACAGGTGGAAGAGAAAAGAGGAAGTGGTGACAGATGAGAGCTTGGAGTACCACTGTGGTAACTGTGACAAAAATGTGATGTGTCACATTGAAAAGAGCTCCCCAGACCTCCAACCAGGACTCTAGCCTGCCAGACCCCATGTGTCAAAGCTGTCATGACCACCGCTGAGCTGAGTAGCTGGATTAAGATGGTCTCAGGCCCTCTAAGAAGTATTGACTGATTCCATCCACACCCTCACTTCCCTCAACCCAACAGGCCACCTGCAGTGCTCGCTCCTGCCCTCTTCCTGCTCTCTGCTAATGCACCGATCTTCCTGCACTGTCTACTTGCTTTGAAAGATTGTCAACAACAAACAACAGAAAATCTTAGCATCAATGAACTACAAACACAAGAGAAGAAAATCCTGTTTTGTGAAAATTTATAGTGAATGCCATAAATATACATTGCTGTATACGGGATGGCGATAATGCATCTGGAAAGTTTTATACATATATATATATATGTATATATATATATTTAAATCCTCTTTTCAGAGGGTATGAAAGTTTCATTTGTTGCATTGTGAAGCAACTTAGCTAAAAATTGAAACTTGCATTTTTTTTTTTTTTGGTTCTTTTTTTTCGGAGCTGGGGACCGAACCCAGGGCCTTGCGCTTCCTAGGTAAGCGCTTGAAACTTGCATATTATGGAAATGGTTTATGTAAGAAATACTCAGAAAGCTGCTAAAATGAGCATTTAATGTACGTTCATTTTGCTGGTTATTGTTATTATGGCGTAACAGAACTTAGAGGCTTTTCTCTCTATGTGCGCTCCTATTTGTTGTCTAGAAGGATCTCCTATCTATCTATCTATCTATCTATCTATCTATCTATCTATCTATCTATCTATACATATACATATATATATTCAATCTCATGTGTATATGTGTGTGTCCCTCTCCCTCTCCCCATCCCATATCACCACCTCTAATTCCCATAGTCTTTCTTCCTTTCCACTTTCTCCCTCAGATCCAAGACATAATTAATTAATTGAGAAAATACTGCCCAAGGTTAATAGCTTTAGTTGGAAACAGAACCCCAGGGAAGACACAGAGGTTTCGTCTTAGACCTTTGTTTATTCTGGAGTGTTAACTAGAATACACATTCTAGTTATGTAGAAATAGTTTTCAGAATGAGGTATCTAGTGTTGTAACAGAGGCAGGGAATTTGAAATAAGGTGAACTATAGGACATCTTGTTTCTTCTCTCACAGTTCAGTTACTTAACTGTGAAGTGAGCATGCCTAACCTCATAGGGTCATTGTGAAAACTGAACCAGATTAAGATTTTATGTATGATTATTATTTATTATAGTTATGTATTATATAATATATGTTATATATGATATATATCATTTAAAGAAATCTAGAACATTAAGAGAATGTACTCTTTCCAAGATCCAAGGTCAGATCTACTGTTGATACTAGACAGTATGACCAGGAAACAGAGGTTCATTGCATACAGACAGCAGTACCCATAGGCCCTCGTGTTCAGGGCAGCACAGCAACTGAGGTCAGGTTTCAGGATGAGCCTGGGTTATTGACAGCCTCTGAGCTGATACAGCAAAAGTACTCTGCAGGTCCTCCTGCAGCAGAAGTGGGTACCACATCAGAGAAGCAGTGTGAATCTTTCAGAGGGAGACCTTCTAACTTCTTCACAAATGACTTCACACAAAGATGATGTCTCTATGGAAAAAGAAAAAGGAACACGTCTGTGATTCCCTATCCTGCCTTCCTAGAAAGTTCTAGAATTGTTCTCTTTCATGCCTCTACCAAAATATACACATTGGGCTAACTTGGCAGTAGTACTTAAGAGCACTGCCTTCTCTTCTAGAGAAGCCAGGTTCACTTCCCAGCAGCCAGCCTTAGGCTCACAATGATCTTTAACTCCAGTTCCAGGGGATCCATGACCCTATTCTAGATTCCATAGGCACCAGGTACACAGATGTTATGCAGGCATATGTGTAGGTAAAACACCCAGACACACAAAATAATAAGAAAACAGTAATAATATTTTTTTAAAAAGAAAAAAACATTCTTAAAAAGCACACATAGACACTGCAAGCATCTTTGTGGTAATAGAAACAAAACCACTTCTCGAACTGTAGGGATACACACTAATAGATGAAGGTAAGGGCATGGAATCGATCATATCTGAGTAAGAACGCTGACTCTGCCCCTTAACCAGTCAAGTGCTATTTGAATAAGCATTTTACCCTCTGAGCCTTGGCCAACTGTGGAATAAGACTAACACATCAACTCTTCAGGGCTATTGCTTAAACAGTGTCCAGCAGAATGTGACGGTGACACACACACACACACACACACACACACACACACACACACACACCCCAGATGCTGTTATCACTGCTACTACTACTGGAACCCAGGCCCTGCATCCTTGAAGAGTAAGGCGGAAGGAGATACAGGCTGCCCTTAAATACAGTGCCAACACAGAAGGCAGAATCCCTTAGAGGCTTTTCCCTCCTCTTTCACGGAGAGTGATGCTTGTTACCGTGTTGTTGGGAATCTGCACCCAATCCCGGGTGCCCACCACTTACCCCCAGAAACCCGGAGCACGCGGAGCTTTGTGAGCTTCCTCTAACAACCAGGATTTTGAAGTGGAAATGGTGACTGACTCTCTTCTGCACCCTGGCAATCTCAGCCCTTCCAACAGCTCCAACAGCTTCTAGTCATAACCCTGTGATTTGAGAACAATGAATCTTAATATAATTGAGTTAACTGTATCATTTTTAATGTAAGACAATCTTGATTACAGCCAAAGGGCACCATTAAAACGCTGAAGGAATGGCCGAGATTTTAGCATGTGAATGTTGTACAGAAAATAGAACTAATTAGCACTAATTTAATTCGAAGATTAAAGAAAATCCTGCTTTTAATTTTTAATTTAAGACAAACCATTTTACTCTGAACAAAGAAAGAATAATAAGTACACTTTTTTCCATCTGAAAGGCAATTTTTACTTTTGCATTATTACACTAATATGGGACTGTGGGAATCCTGACCCCATTAGAGATCAAATAATCAGCATTTAATTATTGACAGCAAATTAATATTTAATAAAGGCACAAGGGTTCCAGTATGTGAAAGAAAGGCAACCAAGGTTCTGCTGACCCAGAAACGGCCAGAAGGTCCCTTAGCCAGAATATGCTCTCCTGTGCCCAGGGTAACAAGTTGGATCCCCAAAGAGTCCTGCAGTGGATTTTATCCCAGCTGCTAAGTTCGGAGTGGGAGGACCAGAGAGAGCATCTCTGATTTCTCCCTTCCTCTTCCTACTCCGCCCCCACTGGTTTGTCCTTAATCAAGCACTTACGCTAAATAATACATCGAATGTCACAACCAAAAGGAGGACAGTCATAATAAAAAAATAATAGAAGAAGCCAATCCTCCTTTTTATTCTAGGGAGAAAAAAAAAAGAAAGAAAGAAATGCCGACTTTTCTTTGCTGTGGGACTGCTTGTCAGGGATAATTTCTAACTGAAGAAGACATAATGGATTTACAACGAAACCCTGATGCTTTCTTCAGCCTTACAAAGATCCCTAAAATAAGCACTATTACATTAGCAGCCCAAGGAAAAGCTGTTAGCTGATTTTCTGAGAAAGCTCAGAGCTGTATGCAGAAAAATGTCCAGTGGGCAACCAACCTTGTGGTGGCTTGAAAACCCATGCCCACACCCTTCTCCCAGTGCTGACAATAAACCTCATACCACGGCTTTCGTGGAACCTGAGTGGAACATGCTTAAACCAAGACTGAGATCCTGAGTATTTGTCCAGAGCTGCTTGGCTGTGGGCCTCAGGTCCTTTGATTTTTATCAGATAATGACCTGCAAGCAAACATTTTTGGAGAAGCCAATAGTGGAAGTCAATTTTCTTTTTTTCGGAGCTGGGGGCCGAACCCAGGGCCTTGTGCTTGCTAGGCAAGCGCTCTACCACTGAACTAAATCCCCAACCCCAAGGAAGTCAATTTTTATAGTTGTTTCAACCCTGTACCTGACAAAGGCAACTGAAGAAAGGAGTCTAGTCTACAGAAATGGCTCAGTGGTTAAGAACATTTACTGGCTTGTCCACAGCACGTGCATTAACGCCCCTTCCTTCTGGCCACTGTAGGCATTGTACATTAATAAACTTATGCAGGCACACACATACACATGAAAATAAGTAAATAAAGAAAAAAATTATCTTGTTTTAAAGGATTATTTTAAGGATAGGTTTATATGGTTCACAGTTTAAGGTCTATTATGGCGGGAGGGCAGGAAGGTAAAGGACCTGGTCACATTGTGTCCTTAGTGAGAGAGCAGAGATGTGAATGTGGGTGTTCAGCTTTGTCTCTTTTATTCAGTTGAGGACCCCAGCCCATGAGATGGTGCCCCCACTTTTCACTTAAGATGTTTCTCTAGAAACACCTCCAAGACACTGGTCAATCTGACAATAAACTCAACCATCACACCAGCTTAGATGTGTTGATCTGGTGTTACTACTGACCAGGGTTATCTTTCTCATGGTCTCTTCCTCCACACCACTGGCTCCTTTCCTCAGCATAGCCTCCCTGTGCACCACTCCACTAGCATCGTATGCTAAAGACCTGAATGTTTTTACCAAGTAAGTCTGGCCAAAACAAGTTCCTCAAGCCAGTCCATTCCCTGCTTAAACAGAAAATATCAACATCATAATTCTTTCCTCTCCCACCACAATACCCTGAGAACTTTTGTTGTGCAACAACTTCCTCTGAGATATAAGTTTCATCTTGGATAAAAGTTCTTATGACATTGAATATCCTAAGTGGAGGTGAAACATTCCATTCTACAAGGTAGCTCTTTAAGCTTAGCAAGCAAACAAATCAAAATCTTCAGGAAGTCCCTGAAAATGACCAGATTCACAGGTCCCTACATAAGCAAGTATATAAGAAGTAGTAGAAACTGCTGAGGTACATTTTCAGACAAGATGAACTACTAAGATGAATCCCAAACCAACTCTTGTGTTTGAAGGAGAATAACTTTCATGGGTTCATATATGAATGCTTCATTCACAGTTACTGGAACTGTTTAGGAAGGATTGGAAGCTAACACCTGGTTGGAGATGTGTCACTAGGTGTGAGATTTGAGATTTAAAAACTACCAGTTCTCCTGCCCCCCCTTTCTCTCTCCCCTAACCCCCGTCTGTGTGTGTGTGCATGTGTATGTTCCTCTCTTTCTCTGACTCTCTCTTTTTCTGTCTCTATCTGTATATACCTATCTATCATCTATTTATCTATCTACCTATGTGTCTAGCTATCTATCTATCTCTGCCTCCAACTTGCTGACACAATGTAAGCTCTCAACTACTGCTCCACAGAGATGCCTGCCTGCCTGCCTGCCTGCCTGCCTGCCTGCCTGCCTGCCTGCCTGCCTGGTGTTACGCTCCCCATTATGATGGTCATGGACTTCCCCTTGAAATTGTAAGCAATCACCAATTAAGTGCTTTCTTTTATAAGTTGCCTTAGCCACGGCGTCTCTTCACAGCAATAGAAAAGAAGATAAGACACAAGCCAAACTACGTGGAAGAAATAGAGCAACTAAGCTGCCTGGAAAATGCTTGAACCAACTGACCTTCCTGAAAAGGACACCATTCAATTATTTGAAGCACTATCTAATTTGAAGGTTGTACAATATGCTCCAGGTGTCTAGCATTCTTAAACTGTCACCCTTGCTTGGGGAGGGGGGACTTTTGTTAATGCATATATTTTGGGTTATTTCTGATCCTGTAAGTAACCCCTCCTCTTACGCATATTCATGTAAGTAGTCTCCATAAATTCATTGTTTCACCAAGTTGGACTTCGGTAGTATCAGTAATTTGTAGCAGTTTCCTATCTGGGGTGAGTAGATGTTCATTCCTATCTATCCAGGAATAGTGTCACACAACAATTTCTCACAAGGACAATCAAAATTCCACATTCCTTCCCTTCTACATACAACAGAAAGGGTGTAGGTATGGCGTGTTGTTGATAAAAGTGGTTTGCTACAACATGTGGCGTCAACATTTAAGTATCACTTTCTCACTGTTATGATGTGCTAAACTAGAACTACCACAGAGAGAGAGAAAGGGAGAGAGAGAGAGAGAGAGAGAGAGAGAGAGAGAGAGAGAGAGAGAGAGAGAGAGGAGAGAGAGATCATGTATCTCACTACAGGCCCAAATCTATGATCCTAAAATTGAGATACTTTTGCTCTACTTGATATATCCTCATATTGATTTTTAATTGTTGACTCATTATTAAGCTAATAATACACAAATATTTTAACAACACCCACTTAAAGCCCCAATTCTTGCTTATGGTGACCCATAAAAGCACCGGTTTTTTAGACTCATACAGTATGTGTGTATTGTGGCTGTTTGAATTGGAAGCTGAAAGCTGGTACCCTAGCAGTATTTGGCATCTCAGTCTGTTGACTTCATGATGTTTTAATGAAGCAGGAAAGGGGTTTAAAATTAGAAAGAAATTGGATCTGAGAAATGAGGCTTTATTATAGACCCAAGACTGGGAGTGGTCAGAACTAGAAACATGGGAAAGTAAGAGAAGAGTATCCTAGATCAATACTAAATGAGAAGAATGAATCAAAAATTCTTAGTAATTAAGTACTTGAAAACCCTGAGCTATCAGGATCACTTTTAGGGATCAAGGCCCTTCTGCTGTTTTTACTTCAACTTGATAGGGGCTGCAAGAACCCTCAGCTGTGACTATGCCAATTTCCTGCAATGGGGACATGGAAACCTAGAAAGGTCAACTGTGGCTTGTGGCTAGTAGTGAGAAGCATATCCAAATCACAAATCCTGTTACTTCAGAGATCCTAAACACTCTGGCGTGAGCTTATGGGAATCAGTCAAGAAGGGAAACTAAATTTCTTTAGCTCCCAGAAACAAATCCCATAGGCTTGACCTTCCTTCTGACTTGATTGCCACTTACCCAAGCCCCTGTTACAATCTGGTACCATGATGTCTAGATCTGACATTTTGGAAGGGCTGTGATTCAAAGTCCAGGTTGTGATGCAAAGGAAAAGATATGGACACACTGAGATATTTAGGCATGTTTAAGGAGATGATGGGTTTGTGACTATAAGGTGGTGGGAGGTGAAGACAAAGAGGGAGATGAGACATAATAAAATGAAGATGTGTTGAACCTGATGCCAAGTTCAAGTTTAGTTCTTGAATGTATTCGTACTCTCTCAATTCTATTTTGGCCTCAGAATAATCCTCCTAAATCTTTCTCTTTACATATTTAAGGAGTCAGTCTCAGGAAAATACACTCAGGTAGCCAGAGTCATCTAGAAGTTATTAGCAAGACAATGATATAAACCAGGGATTAGGCCACTTTGGAGTTCAAACCTTACAATAGTTTCCTTAGAGGTGGACATTCTGTGTGGTGCATTTGAAGAAATAACATCAAAATCAGCTTTCCTTAAAACAATCAAAACAATAAGAGTGACTATTGAATAATGTTAATTGATATCTCACAGCTCTGGTTACTTCCGCTCGCTGGTTTAATTATTAGTAGCTCAGTGAGTTTCATTAGGGACCTATTGTGCTGCTGTTGGCAAAACAACACTGGCATCTCATGTTCAATAATTAAAAGCAGGAAAAACAAACATCCTCTTTGGAGCCCTAGGTTTATAAATAGTAGGGGTATGTGGTCCCTTTAATCAATAACCAGGCTTGGATGATGGAGGCAAAGGCCTTCTCATCCCAATATCCCAGTTGTATAAGTCTTCATTTCTACTGGTGACGACACAGAGACTGGCCATGCTGGTGGCCAGCCTGATTTTTTTTTCTACATGGATGTTGAAAGGCAACCTCCTTAAAAGAAAAAAGAAAAAGATGCAAAGCAAAGTCTTGACTCATATTTAAATGAATGCAAAGCATATAATGAACATCTGTTAGCAAAAGAATTAGAAAAGATGCTCTAACCTGCTCAAAGGGGAAATCAAAGATTCTAACACGAGTTTATAGATGGATGCAAAACTGTTATTTTGGTTTTGTTTTAGCTGAGGGAGTAGAAGGGGAGGGTCAATTAAGCCTGGACTGGACAGAATTAATTTGCATTTCTATAGACAAGAATTGTTTTGCATGGCCCTCACTTATGCACAACTTACACTGTAAGACAGCTCAGGAGAAGAATAATGAAAGGCTAAAATCAGATTAACTTCAAGAGTATGCTCAAACAGTAGAGAGTTTCCACTGTCTTCAGCCAGTCATCTTTTTCACTTATTACAAATTTCCCAGTACTGTAGACTAAAACCTTCATATTTCAGGGTGAAGCCCAAGTTCAAAACAACTCTGATTTTGGCTTACTATGAGTGATCATGGACATGTGACAAACCTATCTGAATCTCATATTCCTGATCATGAATTAGGCTCAGTATACCCACATAAGTGGCTTAAGATGCAAGCCAAGCTAACAGCTCAGTACTTGGTACACAGTGGTGATCCTTAAGTGTTGTTTTCGTAGTTCTATCCCCCCAGGTCAGCAGAACTCCAAACATCAGTCTTCATTTGGTAGCTTCAATGATGGTTGAGGTAACGTAAACACCGGAAATTGGCCATGACTCCTTGGCTTTTGACAAAAATGCTGAGGATAGGTTATATTACAGTAAAAGACCTTCCTCAGCCTAGAAACTGAGCTGTGACTTAGAAATGAAAATGTAATCAGCTGCTATTAGAGACTACAATTAAGAGGCTACAGAGAACCAGCACCTCTGCTTGAGGTCTTCCATGAGCTTTCACTCTTTCTCAAATTTGGCATGCAAAGGAACCTAGTATTGGGAGATGAGAGGCAGAAGACAGAAATCCATCTGATGTTATAACTTATGGATTCTGGATACTCTCAATATTGACTGTATTTGTCCCCAATACTATTTTATCCAGCAAATGCATTTGATCAGCTCTTGTCTGGCTAAAGGCATTATGGGAATAGCTCTTTACCTCCATCATCTAAGCTTGGTTATAGATTAAAGAGACCACATAAATCCAGGGCTCTAAGGAAGATATCTTTTTTTCCTGATTTAACTATTGAACAGAAGATGACAGTGTTGTTTTGCCAAAACTAGGATATCTGATCATAGTTTGGTGACCAGGCCAACCTAGAACAGATTCCTAACTCTGCCAGTGACTTAGACTGTAATCTCAGATAACTTCATTCATCTTCATCCTTAAATTCTTCATTGGAAAAAATTGGAACAATAGAAATATGTTCAAAGTATCATTCTCAAGATTATATTTTTGATGGCCTGGCAAGTCATTGAACAACATGAAGCAGCTAAAATGATTTAAACCTGGATATATAGCCTCTGTTCCAGACATCTCTATGTTCAGACTCTTTTAGGAGTGTTCATTAACTAATCTGATTGCAGGACTAAACCTCAAGGCCAAGAGAGCTAAGCCAAGGAGCTCTGCTGGTCAAGAAGTTGGTGTCATAACAAAAGTCCTGTCTTTCTTCCACTAAGAGGGGCTATGACCACACACATGGCCTATGTCATGTCTAGGCAGCTATGGTGTTTCAAAGACATACATATCTGCTTTCCCCTACAGTCCCTGAGTGAACTCAATCTCTGCTCTCAAGCATAGGGTGTTATGGGAGGTAGTGCTAAAGCTCTTGGTCAATAGTGTACTCATCACCAGTCTGCCTCTGGGACACACTAGGTTGTTGCCATACACACCCCTTCATCCCACTAGGATACCAATACACAAAGCATCACTACTCTTTGCTCTCTGCATTTGGGGCTTTATTTAGGGAAAGATCATTCTATGCCTGCCTCCTACTAACAAGAGGATGACTTATCTTTCCCTTTAAGTTTTTTATATACTTCCTCCTATAGGGTTGTATCTCTGTCCTGATACCTCATGGATCCTACAGAGCTGGTGTATAGAACAAGTTCTCTGAGAGTCCATTGACACTTGCCCTCTGAATAGCATTGCCTTTCCTTCAGCTCCACCAACCTGAAACTTAGGTCAGACACATGAGTCATTGGACCTGGAGCTGTTGCTTGAACAGATTGCTAGCACCAATGAGTTTTTACTACAACTTATGCAGGTATTTTCAATAGTCAAGCAATAGCCATGGAAGGATATTTAGTCAAGAGATTACAAGACTCTTGGATTCCAAAGTTGACTGTAGACCTCAAATTTTATGAGTCCTATGGAATTCGTAGAGAATTCCCACCTGGGGTTGGCACAATCTATGTAGGTTATTGGGTATTTCTGCAAAAGAGATTTATTCCAGTATGAAGAAAAAATAAATATTAAAAAGGAATATGAAAGAATACACACACACACACACATATATGTCTTAGGGCTTTTATTATGGGAAGAATAAATAAAATTGAAGCAAAATATGTTTTCCCCAATATGGAAAAGTAATTACTTACAGAAATGATAGGTCTGACTGTTTTGTTTTGTGCATGTGTTGAAACTTGCCCAGAGATTCAGTGATAGGCAGTAAGCCATTTTCTTGAACCACGATGGCAGGAGAAAAAGTAGATACCCAATCCAGAACGGGCACCTTCTCTGGAGTCAAGGCCAAGAAAGTAGTCCAGAAAGGCAGACCCCTCTACTCACTGAACCCTAGGGCTGCCCCTGGCCTCCCTATGCTGCTCAGTAGATGTCAGTGGATGAGTGATAGGTTAACAAAGCTCACGTCAGATCAGGCATGATGGAGAGCATATATCCCTTCTCCAGACCCTTTATCACTCAGAGTGAGTGTTTTATTGCCCTGTATAGAGGTTGCCAGAAAACAGCATTTTAAGGAGCTCCAGGCCATATTTCATCCATTAATGTCCTCTTGCCCCAAGAGGCAAAACAAACCAGCAGGTGTTTCAGAACTAACATCTTTATTACAGATGACCTCACTATTGTGTTCTCTATAAAGAAAAAATATTACAAAGCATTAACGCACTTTAACTATTAAATTAATACAGATTTATGGCTCATATCCGGATCTAAATTTCTTGGCTTGCAAGGTCATTATTTTTCTGTGAATTTTTTGACAACATTGCTAATGGGGACCAAAGCAAAATTGATATGAGCTGCGATGGTAGATGCATGAGTTCAGGGAGGCAGCAGGTTATGTCTCCACATAAATTACTCCAGTGACACTTTCACACTAGAACTTCTATGAGGATTTTCAATATTTGAGCAATAGCCACAGAAGGATATTTAGCCGAGAGGATGCAAGCACTAAGATTCCAATATTTACTTTGTTCTGACAAATGGCAAGACATGAAGACTGCACTTTAATTACTCGAAGAGCTTTGGCGCATAACCCCCCCTTCCCCCTCCCGCCTACCCTCTCTTGAATGCTTAAAGCAACTGCTACGTATTTTCTCCATATGTCACCATTGAGCATTATGTCTGCAAGTGCTGTGAGTTTGAAAACTCTCTCCCCCGTTCTCTTCTGTGGTTCTTAAGAATGGTGTTATGGTCATGTCCCAAATGGAAAAAACTACATCAATTATATTTTAATGGCCCATGAGTAGCCAAAGTCCCCAAATTTGATAATACCAAGGCAGTATGGACTGGTTTCTTCCTTCTAAATTTAAAACACCATGGGTCCCCAGATTTCCATATGTTATGGGAGTGAAGAAGAGGAGTAGCTAATGTCTAACCAGGGTCAGAAGGGCATTTGCAATGACCTCTGAACTTGAACACAGAGGTCTTCTGCACCAGTGGTATGGTCTCAAAAAGTAAAGTTTCTACACTTGGGTAAGCAACTACTCTGGAAGAGATAAGTAAGTATCCTATGGGGGGCACCAGAACCTCTCTAGAACCCATGGTGGAGGGAAACAGAAGGTCCTCTAAAGAAAGCCTTATTTCCTGAGGTACTAAGAAAACACTCCAGGAGGTGAAAAGCAGAATCTCATTATTTCAGAAGACTTTGAACATAACTCTCCACTATCTAGTCTAAGTTCCACAGAACTCTGTGGGGTAGACGATATCTTGTCACATGGGCTGTGAGAATACATAAACTCAACACTGATTCCCTGCAAAGCTCTGAAAGAAATCCCTGAGCATCAAGGAACACAATGTCTCTGAACTTGAGAGTAAATTTACTCCCCTGTATCAGCACTGCCTGTACCCCTACTCCCCAGTTGAAAAGAGACCCCTACTTGGGGGGAAGAGATCCATTCCCTAGGGCTCATGCTTTCACTTCCTGACATATTTACCCTGCCAAGTAGAATTACTGAGGGCTACAGTCTCCTGCTGACTACCCAGTGGCAAGAGTAGCTGTAAGCAGATCACAAGGAGAACAGACAGATGTAAGCTAAGGTTAGAGCATCCTCCGTGTTCCTCTGCAAGTCAGTAAAATCAAGACTCCCTCCTGGAAAACAAGGGAGGTACATAAAGTGGGTTATGAAACAGAAGCAGGTAGATTAGGTAAGAGCTGACAAATGGGAACAGGATATGATATACAGTCAACAGGGGGCTTTAGGACATAAATGTCACCTTCAGAAATCCCAGATCATGCCACTCCTCCCACTGTTCTGTCAAGATTTCTCATTCTTCTCTTCTCCATTTTCATCCTCATGAGGATGAACCAAAAGACCAATCAGAATAAAGTGCTCCATGAAACAATCTAACCATCTAAAAGTGTCCCTCACATGTCCTAACAGCTTTGGCTCATAGCATTAAGACCTCATTGGGAAAAAAAAGTTGAAAAAATTTAATAAAAAAAACAATGTGTTGATATGGAAAACCAGTGATCACTGTATTTCTAGATCCCCTTGCCCCATTAATAAAGCTAAGGAACTTGAGACAGTACTTTCTCCCCCTCTCTCTAATAGATGGATATTCATAGCCATAATCGGAAGTATGCACTATCATACTGATTGGACACTCAAGCCATCCTGTACAACCACAGGATCCACATATGTTGATATGCTTGCTTGTACAATCGCAAACAACCATCCTCACACTTATGCATGTGTACATGCATGTGTACATCAGTGATTCATGTATGTGGGAGGTATTCTGTGCCTACCCTACATATGATCCTATATGTGTGCACAGGTGTGGTGAGCATGATCTACAAAGCATGTGACGTGCATGCACAAGTACATGTGGAAGTGCAGTGTCTGCATGTTTATGTGAGTTTGGCTTCTGAAGCCCTACACCAGCCTGTTTGCAGCCAGTGTGGACCCGCTAATGATTTTAATGAGAGTGCCTCTGGATTCATATTTTTTTCATAAAATACATCACACTAAAACCAAATCAATGAGAAACATTAATTAGGGCCTTTGTAGATGCCTTCTGTGGTGGTGTTTTTCTTTTGAGAAGCACCAGACGAAGAATGCTGGGCTTTATTTAAGCTAAGTTGTTTGACATTTAGATGAGAGAAAAAAGGAGAAGAAACTCACAGGCCCAGGAACCGTTTTTGACAGCTCTTTGTCATGCAAGGGAGAAAAAAGGCACTGGCTGTGAGAGTCTACTTTGAAGCCCTGGAAATTTGTAATGAAAAATTTAAGATACAAGAGAGGCAGAAAGACGAGCTATTCACGGGGCTCTGCATATATTAACACTTATAATGCAAACTAAAGGTTTGCTGTGTGTTTTTATAATTTGGCCGCTAATAAATATCTTCCAGAAGTGCTTTGATTTTCTAGGCTTGGGTATAGAGTTCGAATCCATTAAAAAGTAAAAGAAACAATTGGCATCAGACTCTGGTTCCTGATTAGGGGGCTGTGCACATCAATTATTGCAGACAGACCACTGGCTGATATCAAAGGATGCTGGAAACCCTTGCACACTTGGAGGGAGATAATATATTTGTCTACAACTCCTCTGCCATGACCTTCTTCCATGCCATTCTCCAGGTCAACCCATTCTAAGCACTTGGCTCTACTGGGCATAATTATGATCAAGTCCTAAGATACCATGTATCCACTAGAAAAGTTCCTCAAAAAGAACCATCTTCATTGTTGAAAGGGGATACAAAAAAACTGTTCCTTGTACCTTTGGAGCCTAGTTTTGGTTTCCCTCCACATCACATGTCTGTAAGGCCAAGACAAGACTGACCATTCTTCCAGATCCTCACAGACACTGATAAATGGCTGCTCTAGAATCTCCAAACCACTCAAATTTCCTAGTCTATGGCTACAACCTCACAGCCCCTTGATGTCCCCAGCTCCCTTCACGTTTCCTAAGCTTTATCTACTCTCCCCACTCCTGGATCCAAAGTTATGTAGCAGGCAACTGCACCTGTCCTCCATGTTCCCATTTAACTTAGTGAAGAATGGACTTACCATTACATTTGTATCTTGGATGTTCAACATTCTCCCTGCCCTTTGGTAATTGATTTTGCCACTACCATGCTAAACTAAACTCACTTCATAGCGGCAACTCTGCTTTTCCTAGAAACATTGATAAGCTGGTGTTACAATCTCTACTGTTCAAAATAGAAAACCAATGCTTATACTGGTTAAAATAAAGTTCCAAAGCCATCAAAGGAAGTAAGAGATCTGAAGTGTTTCCTGACCCCAACACTTAGTCTTTCAACCACTGTGTGTGTGGCTTTCTATAATACTTTATGTAGTTTCTAGGCCTTTAATCCCAGCACTCAAGAGGCAGAGGCAAGCATATGTCTGAGTTTAAGGCCAGCTGGTTTACTTGGTGGAGGTTGAGTTCTAGACCAGCCATAGGTGGTCTACATGGAGACAGGAGGGTAGGGGAGAAGGAAGGAGGGACAGAGACAGAGAAGAGGAAGGAGAAATGGAGAGAGAGGAGAAGAGGGAGAGAGTGAGCTAGCCATATGGAGACATTTCCTCAGTCTCTCCATATCTGCCTTAAAAATTTTCCCATCTTAGGACTGCGGGATGGCTCAATTGGTAAGACAGCCACCTCCAGACCAAAAATAACCTGAGTACGCCTATGTATACTTATAGCCCCAGCACTGCCATGAAAAGCTCAGGGGGATTTCTCTACCAGTCTAGCTCTAGATTCAGGAAGAGACCCTGTCTCAAGGGAATACAATGGAGAGTGATATAATACTATGCTCAGTACTTTGTCCACTGCATGCATGTGAGCACTTTCAAGAGCGTATTTGAACCACACACAAAATAATAATAATAATAATAATAATAATAATAATAATAATAATAACAATAATAATAATATTCTTCTTACTGATAAAGTCCCCAGGTCATCAAAACTTTTTATGCCACCTCCATTTACAAGAATTTATACATGTATTTAATGATGACCTATTTAAGTTCTTACAGTACCATCAGGCCCCATCAAGAAGCAAACCTTATCTATGGAATATGGCAGTGAGAAAGAAGGCTACCAGGCTCCTTCCATGAGGGCAAGACTCTTACACAAATATTCAAGAAAGGCGTTATTGCTTTCAAAGAAAGGCACAGGAAGCAGTGGAAACCTTCTGGTGATGAGAAATTGAGGTCTACATTAGTCCTCCCTTCCTACCAGGGCCAGCATGACAGTCTGGTCACAAGAAGACCCCACCTAAACCTTGTTCTAGAGAATGGCAGGCTACAAAAAACTCCCGACCTGACCGCACAGTCCAGCCTCCTCTGAAAAATTCTCAAGAATGTTTGCTTTTGACTTTTGCAAAGCCATAAAGATGTCTAGGTATAGCTGATGCCCAACTGGAAGGCATCTCCCTGCCTTCAAATATCCCATCAAAATTAAAGTTTTGCCAACCAAGACTACCTCAGCCTTCTTTGGCTGTGATTTCTTCTGCTTTCTATCACTGAGTTTGCAGAAATGAGAGTAGCCACAGATAAAGCCCTTGGCCACTGGTTTCTACATGAGCATTCTTGGTTCCTTTTGTCCAAGACTTACTATTTTCTCAGTGGCCTCCACAGCTCTGATGCTACTTCTGTAAAAGGCAATGATGTCTTGTCTACATGATGATGCAGATGACTTTTGTAATCCTGGGCACTGAGCTTCTATATTTCTAGAAATAATGACACATGGGCCACTCCTGCCCTAAGGATACAGTCCATCATGGTGGGGAAGTAATGGTGGCAGAGCCATGAGAGGTCTGATCACATTGTATCAACCTTCAGGAAGCAGAGCTAGATGAACGTTGATGCTTAGTTTACTTTCTCCTTGTTATTCATTCCAGGACCCCAGCACATGGGATGATACCACCCACATTGAGTTAAAACTTTCTGGAAAAGCTCTCATAGGCATATCCAGAGGTGTGTCTCATAATGATTCTAAATCCCATTAAGCCAACAATATTACCCATGGAATTTCATCTCCATGGACACCAAGAGATGCAAAGTTTCTCATAAGACCCAATATGTGTGTTGAGTCAATAAATGTCCCTTATCCAGAGCCATAGTTTGCAAGACTAAAGAGGAATTACCAAAAGGAACTACCTTGTGAGAATCATGGACCTGAAAGCAAAGAGTTAGCAGCTTGAGTACAGGCAGTGGGAGGTACAACAATATGTCTCCAAGGCAGTAAGGTCCTTTTGGTCCTTAAATAGGTTAAGTAAAGGCCTTGGAACAGCTGAGCTATCCATCACTCCTAGCCTAGAATACAAAGGAAAGGCAGGAGCTATTTTCACAGGAAAGCTACGTAAGGGAAGATTCTGAGCAGAACTGTGATCCTCAGCCAACTCCCAGGTCTTTGGAAAGGAGGGAGCAGGGAATTAATCTCTGGACTGTGCTCCCTGATGGGCCTTACCCTTCCTCTAGAAGCAAGACAGACACTGAAACAGTTGTGATGGGTCAGACCCCAGAGGCAAGAGCAGAGTGGAAGCAGAAGTGAGCAGATGGCAGGACAAAAAGCAATGTCAATCAAGATTTAAAAAGAGAGAGGAAAAGCATCTGTTAGATGGTTTCTGGGCTCCTCCTCTGACCTGAACATAGTCAAAGGTACAGAAAAGAATCCACAAAGAAAGGAGCTGAGGAAACAGCCAGAATCCAGCTGCAAGAAGTTCCTTGGAAAATAAAGTGGTAATAATGTCTTTGTACAGGTATAAAGCTCACTTCAGATGGGACAGGTTTGTTCAAAGGAGTCAGAATGGAGGGAGGATATATCCAGCCCAAGTTCCCAGGCTGCTAACTTGGTTTTCTGACACTGTTTTACAACTCTGCCCATGATAGTTTCTTTGGATCATAATGCCTCCTGAGGACAGAGATTTTTTTCTGGGGTTGTCTGGACATGTTCTCAGTGCCTGGTATCCTGGCTACTTTCACGTTCCTAGGAGAAAATAACCCTGACAAAAGCAACTCAAGGGAGAAAGAGTTCATTTGCTTCACAGTTCCAAGGTGCAGTTCATCAGGGAAGAAAAGTCATGACAACAAGAATTTGCGACCATTGGTCACAATGCACCCTTAGAAGAAGGTGAGAGCAATGAATGCTCAGTTTGCTTTGTCCCTTTTATTCAGTCCAGACCATAGTCTATGAGATGCTACTGTCTACAGTTAACTATGGTAATCTTCCCACCTCACTTAACCTGATACTCCACAAGCATGACTAGAGGCAAACAATCTAGATAATCCCCCTGAGGCAGGACAGAAGTTTATCTCCTTGGTGACTTTAGAGTCTATCAAGTTAACAAGTAATATTGTATCACATCCCTACTATACACCTGGAAGCATCCATGGGGTTTGATCATGTGAACACAAAACTATGGACCCCAGCTCTGTTCATCTGTCCCATGTGACAACCATGTGTTAGAAGAATTCCCAGAGTCACCCTCAAATCAGGGGGTCTTCCATTCTTCCATGGAAGACCTCACCCCTATACAGAGCAGAATCTTTGCTATTTAGTATGGTCTAGACTCTTATAAAATACCAGCCCCAGACTAACCCATCCTCATTGTACAAGCAAGTTGTCCAGAGACCATGCCTATAGGAATTCCTTTTCTTCTAGGCAGGTAGCAAAGGCCCAAGGTTAGCTAGTCTCTTCAAAGTGGATGTGTCTAGGAATTTTATATTAGATGAGTCTGTTTCTGGGACTGGGGACATAGTTCAGTCAGTGAAGTGAAAAGCACATGGATCTGACTTTGGATCCTGGCACCCATGCACAAACCAGGCAAGATAGCATGTGCTGATATGGCCTAAAGCATGTGGCAATGCGAGTAGGTAGAGGCAGGTGGACAGGGTAGCTGTGTTGCTCATTAGACAGTCAAGCTGAATCAGTAAGTTCAATTTTCAGCAAGAAAATATGTCTCAAAAACACAGAGAAGAGGTAGGAGAAGACACTGAAGTCAACCTGTGGCCTCCATCACTCCTCTCACATATGCATGCATACCTCAACATACTCCATACATATATTTGCATTTCATCTTCTCTCTCTCTCTCTCTCTCTCTCTCTCTCTCTCTCTCTCACACACACACACACACACACACACACATGTTGTTGTAAAAATATAAAAATAAAAAATGTAAGTCTTTTATCCCGCTAGGTCCTCACTGTAGTGCCCCAGGATATCTGCTAGATATCTTGGCAGAAACACAGCCCAGCCGCACACTTTCTTACACTCAAACCCTCACATAAAAAAGCACACAACACAATAATCTTAGATCCAATTGGTAAAATATAATTGCCCACTTAAACATACAATGCCCGGTACTATCCATCCCTTGAGAACATTAATAACAACCTGTAAATACACAGAGCAGAATCTTAACATCACCTGCCATCTTGTCCTGCCACCCTTCTCCCCTCTCTCTCTCCCCTAGTCTCCTCCTCTTCCTTCAAACTTCTCTCCCACCCATCCTTCCTTCTTCTCCAATGACAGGCCTCCTTCTATCCTGTACCTGCCCCTTACCAGTACTTTACAAATTCAATGGAGGTGGCTTGGGTGAAGTCACCTGAGTTCTGAGTCCTTGACTAGGCAGCTGTCCTTGGGGCAGTGAAATTAGCATCAAAATACAGTAACTTCAGGGCAAACCACAATACACACACACACACACACACACACACACACACACACACATTCTGCTTCAATTTTTCTTGTATGATGATAGTCACTGAAAGACTTTGAAATAACAGGTCACTTCAAAGGTATTACATCCTATTTCGCTCACATCTAATGTGATCTGAAATAGATGGATCCATGGTGTTAGCGCAGGAAAAAAGACAATATACTCTCTATAAGTATGATATGAAGGTCAGTGTGAGAAAGTCATAGAGCTAAGTAGGGAACTAAATAAAGTTACAGTTTTGATCTAGAAAATCCCTCAGATTCATTTACTAAAGGGCTACTCGTCAGTTCAGCATTCAGAAAGGAGAACTGAGGAGGAAATTGACTCCTGGGAACTGTGACTCTTCCTTGGATGACTCAATTGGATGCATTCTTGAAGGCATTAATCATGGGAAGTATAAATGATTCTGGCCCTTTCACTCTCTGCTTTTGCTTCCTGGGTGTCTTAACTGTGGGCTCCACTAAAATACTTTCTTACTTCAAGAGAAAAAAAATACCAGGGCACAGTCACAGTCAAAAGCAAAATCAAACTCTAACCGTCCAATATCTGGGATCCACTCACAGTCTTCTGGGCTCCTCCAAGGACTTGGGTCACTTCTCCAGCTCTGCCCTTTGTAGCACACACTTGCCTTCTAGGCTCCAGTTGCCTGTATTCCACTGCTGAAGCTGCTCTTGGTGGTCATTTCATGGTTCTCACATCTCTAAACAGCTTTGTTACACCATGATGTTGTCCCTTACCACAAGCCCACAGAGATGGGGATCGTAATGATGGATTGAACACTCTGGTATAATGACCCAAAAGAACCTTCCTTCTTTAGGTTGATTGCCTCAGATATTTTGTTTCAGAGGTAAAAAGCTAATTAATATATGGTCCTTGTATGAGCAGACCATCATCAGTAGGGAAAGCCATGCTTTTAGAGTCCCATCTAATGAGTTAGACTTTTCCCCACCCCTTCCTGCAGGTCTTGCTTCTGTGAGTGGCCATTGAAACAACTTTGGGCAGATGCTCTGGCAATTCTGGTTAAATAGCTCTGTCTCTGGTTCTCCATTTGAAACTGACTTCTTAATTCTGCACCATTGCCTGGACGCAAATGCATTTATGTATATTAATTTTTGCTCTACTTAGCAGAGTGGTCACTTAATTAAATGTCTTCAGTTGTTTTATTAGAGAAAAAATAACCATCTCTCCACCTACAGCATCCTCCTTCCCACTTAGCTCCCCCGTTGTGCTGGGAATTTAAACACTATTGGTTGTTTTCCATTCTGTTCATTTGTAACCCTGATGCCACCACATTTATAGAAGCCAATATTAAAAAGTAATATCCAAGACTAAAGTCGCTAGACTGTTTAGTAGATTTTTAAATTGAAACCAAAATTATACAGATTTTTCATTCTGATAATTCTACCAATTCACTAATTCTTTAATCTTTACAGGTCATTGAACAGTTCCACATTAATGAGATGTAGTTAAGAACAAATTTTACACTTTTTCCTTTTTTTTTTCTTGAAAAATGTTTCCTATCATTTGTAAATTAGAAAGAACTTGTTCCATTTATGGTCCATTTATTTAAAATAATCGAATGCATGGGATCTGACTGAACACTGTGTGTAATGATGCTTTTAAACAAATTACCATTTATTTATAAGCAAGAAATAGACTTTTAAAAAGCACCCAGACTTGGTTATATTATTAATGACATTCTGCAGGCCCAACATCTCTGGTGTGTGTGTATGTGTGTGTGTGTGTGTGTGTGTGTGTGTGTGTGTGTGTGTTTGTGTGTGTGTGTATGTGTTTGTGTGTGTGTCTGTGTGTGTGTTTACAATGCTAGTATGTATGTGCAGACATACATGCATATGTAGATTTAATTTCAGCAAGAAAGTTGACGATTTAGAAATAAAGCTGAGTCTTCTAGAAAAACAACATTCATTTCCTTATCAGAAGCCCTCAAACACAGCCGAAAGCTGAACAATACCAGTTACCCATGTAGGACCTCTCCACTGTTAGCACTGCCTGTCCACACTAACTATCTAAAGCTAAATGCAGAGTCTAGTTAGCCCAGACTGTTCTGTGTGCCAGGCTAGGTGAGGAGAGCAAACGGAAATGTTCTCCACCCACCTAAGACAGGAGCACGAGACCCACAAAGTTGACCCTTGGCCCCTGAGTTTCCACTCAGAGAATACTTGCATTTTAATGAGATGCTACAGTAATTGCTTGGCTTTGAGTATTGTAAATTACTATTATTGCTCACCACACTCTACCACAGGGAGGAAAATGTTTATCCTGCTAAATGTCATTTAAAGAGCTTGAGTTGTGGCGAATCAGGTGAGATGGCTGACTGAGCTAGGAATTAATAAAAAAAGACCGCTCTGTCTTCATCAGCCTTGATCCTGAAAACATGTAAGACAGTCCATGCTTCTTTCTCATAGCCCTTTGGAGCCACAGGAAAAAAAATTCATAGTAGGTGTTGCCAGGTCCCTCTGGTATTTTTTGCTAGTCCCAGGCCCCTCTGTTTCCTAAAATGTACAATCCAGAAAGTTCATTCAGTAGTCCAGTAAAGCCAAGGAGTTAATTCTATTCTCTAATTCTTTTTCTTTGAAATAGGGGTCTCTAACCCCAGACGCAGTTAGGGAAGAAAAGTAAAGCATAGACAGAGGTAAATAAGAGAGGAAGATAAAAAATGTAGAAGTTGGAGGCATGGATAAGGTGATTATACAAGAGGAACCAAGGGGCTCACCAGAGTGACATTAAGTTGCACCTTTCTACTCCCTGTCAATATTTCCTGAGAAACCTTGGAGGAAAGCTAATGCAAATGAAAGACAATTGGAGATGGGGTAAGTGAATAGCATGTGCCCTTCTGTGATCATGGGGAAAGAACGGGACCTATAGCATAACTGACACTCCATAGACATTTGCTGGATAAATGAGTGACTGTATGAATGTATAAATTATGTGCCTACTTAAAAGAATAGCAGAAGGTAAATATGCATGCTATTGGCCAGCTATTCTGTATATCAGGAATCCCATTCCTCCACTGGGAGCTTTTGATAGATTGCTCTCAAAGTCACTTTTACCCAGAATCGTGGTATCTTGGTGCCCTATCACTTAACTTGATACATCTTAGTAGGGAAAAAGTGAGGACCTGAGACACCTGTATTTAGTGTCCCCCTGGCTTCTGTTGCCTAATGTTTGTATAGAGTAGATAGTTTGTGGGAATGAATAGTTGTCTGCCAATATTATTAGAAAATCAGTCTCCCCCTTTACCACAGTTTGAAAGGACTGTGAATTTGATGCAATGTGTGTTGGAAATTGGTACTATTACATTATAAATTTTCAAATGCTTATACAGTAAGCCCCTGCAGTGAGCCAGTGGAAGCATCATTACAGCACTATCGATCATAACTGATGATCATTCTGCTCAGGTATTAGTAGCTCTATTCATCTTTAGTTATCATTGTTAATACACCCTATGTTTGTGTCTATCTGGCTGTGCATGTTGCCTTCAATTGTCAACATGATGCAGCTAGAGTCATGGAGAGGAAATTCCTCAATCGAGGAATTGCCTATATCGATTGACCCGTGGGCATTTCTGTGGGTAACTGTCTAGACCAGTAGTTCTCAACCTGTAGATTGTGACTCCTTTATGAGTAGAATGACTCTTTCACTGGGGCCACCTAACATCATTGGAAAACAGGCATTTACATTATGATTCATGACAGTAGCAAAATTACAGTTATAAAGTAGCAACAAAAATAATTTTATGGTTGGGGATTGTCTTAATGTTTCCATTGCTGTGAAAAAGACTCCATGACCATGGCAACTCTTATAGAGGAAAACATTGAATTGGGGCTGACTTACAGTTCTAGAGGTTTAGTCCACAGTGGGATGCATTTATAAGTTACCACCATCGTGGAGTCCCTTGATAACATAATGCTTTGTCTGTTTCTAACTAGGTGACCTTGGTCCCATCATTTAACTTTTCCTGCAGTTTCCTTTTTACCATGGCAATGTCACTTTACCTGTTGTTGTTTTTAACAAAATCTCAAATATTTGATTTTACAACTAAAGACTGGGGAGCCAGATGCTAGAGTGGAAGCCTGGTAGCTCAGAGAGCACCCAGATGAGCTTCATCCTCAGCCAACATGCCAATAGGAAGCTCTCCTTCTCTGTGCCATCTCAAAGACACTTTAAACTCAAGTCCCTCCCTTCTACTTTGTGTGAATCTCTCTGTCCATCCTGATTCCCTCTCACTCACTATGGTTTTTCCTATGTTTACTCCCTGTCAACTGATTGCTTGCTCTACCTCCTGACTTATGGTTCACTATGAGGTCACCATGAGAGAGCAGCTATAGACTAAATTAAGCCAGGGCAAGACCAGAAGCAGATAAAAGACCATTTGTCTGGCTATTAGCAGTTTAGTTGAGTTAGAATAGCTCAGAAACTGTCCAGATATTACTGCTTGCAGTTTGTTAATGAAAATACCAGGCTTCCGTGTCTTTATTCAGAAGCTAAAATGGGCTAGAGCAGATATATAGAAACAACTGTTATATGGGAGCAAAGGAGATATAAGAAACCCCTAAGAATTACAACTACACAACCACTCCATGTTCCTTCCATCAAGCCTTTCTCATCATGACAGACTGCATCCCTTTTTAAAGCATAAGACGAAACAAGCCTTCTTCCCTAAAGTTGCTTCTTGGCAGGTGTTTGGTTATAGCAATGGGAAGAGTTAACCAAAACATGGTTTTGGTTAGAGTTAAAAGGGGATCTGTCAGCTTTAGCCACTGCTCCCTGGGGAATTTGATATCCAGTTTACTAACTACATTTACAAATATGCTTTCTGGTCCAAGTTACACTAGCAAATTTTTACCTTGAACAGACAGGAAAAATCCTTCCAAGAAATATCTAGTAGGGAGACTCCCTCAGCCACTGATGCTCATAATAATCTATGTGTATGTGTTCTCAGTGATCTTAGGTGCGTTCAAACATGGATGAGTCTCTTAGCATCCACCAGAGCTGGCACTATTCATCCATTAATGATGGGTACAGTAGCAAAACTGGAGTAGCAAGCAAATTCACAGGTTGTTCCCTGTCACATCCAAGGCGAGACCTTTGGTGTGCACTGGCACATTCAAAAACAAGTTCACAGACTCCTATTAGACCTTTAGTACCTGAACTGGATAAAACATTCAAAGTGCTATCTCCACCCCACCCAGTCTGCAGCAGAGAGACCAGAAAGAAAATTGGGGTGTCTGTTCTCTGTGCCCTAGTACAGGTCCAAAGAACAATGTTAATTTAAATGCAATTACTTGTCGAAATTAATATGTCAGTTTCAGAGAGAAAAAATTTAAATAAATGGGGACTGTCTTAGTCAAGGTTTGTATTTCTTCACAAAGCATCATGACTAAGAAGCAAGTTGGGGAGGAAAGGGCTTATTCAGCTTACACTTCCACAGTTCTGTTCATCAGCAAAGGAAGTCAGGACAGGAACTCACATAGGGCAGGAACTTGGGGGCAGGAGCTGTTGCAGAGGCCATGGTTTGCTCAGCTTGCTTTCTTATAGAACCCAAGACTACCAGCCCAAGGATGACACCACCCACAATGCCACCCCCAACCCTTGATCACTAATTGAGAAAATGCCTTACAGCTAGATCTCATGGAGTCATTTCCTCAAGGGAGGCTGGCTACTTTCTCTGCAATAAATCTAGCTTATGTCAAGTTGACACACAAAAACAGCCAGTACAACTGACCCCTTGTCAACTTGACACACAAACACATCACTATTAAGCTTCAACCCTTTTTTACTCCTCTCCAAGATCTAAATAACTTTAAAAGTCCCATGGTCTTTACAAATTCTTACATATTAAAATTTCAATCCCTTTAAAATACCCAATCTCTTTTGAAATCCAAGTCTTTTTACAATTCAAAGTCTCTTAACTGTGGGCTCCACTAAAATACTTTCTTACTTCAAGAGAAAAAAAATACCAGGGCACAGTCACAGTCAAAAGCAAAATCAAACTCTAACCGTCCAATATCTGGGATCCACTCACAGTCTTCTGGGCTCCTCCAAGGACTTGGGTCACTTCTCCAGCTCTGCCCTTTGTAGCACACACTTGCCTTCTAGGCTCCAGTTGCCTGTATTCCACTGCTGAAGCTGCTCTTGGTGGTCATTTCATGGTTCTCACATCTCCAAAACACTGCTGTCTTCTGCTGCAACTGGTCTGCACTTTCACAAATAGCCTCTCACAGGCTCTTTTCATGGTGCTAAGCCTCAACTTCTCTGCATGACTTCTTCAATCCTGGGCCTTCAACTGCCACTGAGGCTGCACCTTTGCCAGTGGCCTCTCCTGGCCTCTCATAGTGCCGATTATCAGCTGCTACTCCTTCATGTTTCAAAACCAGTATCACCTGAATGACTCTTATACATTACAAAGTCTGATGCCAACACAAGATACAACCCTGGCTGCCTCTGGAACATAGCTTCTTTATTAGCAAATACTTCCCAGAAGACTTCATGTTAGTGATGCTGGTCTCTTCTTAATCGCTACTAATTTCTTAGCTCCAGCTAACCAGTATCAATAGACCCAGTAACTCAAAGGTTAGCTTTAATAGTTCTGGTACCTTGTTAATCACAGCTGATTCTTCAGCCCCAGCTAACCAAAACCATAGATTGTGAAGACAATCAAAACAGCAGCAGCCCTGATAAGAGTCTTTAATCTTCCCTCTGAAATTTCACAAACCAGGCCTCCATCTTCTGCACTGTTCTCAACATTATCTTCCAAGATCCCACTGAACATCCTACAGAGTTCTTAACATCCCAATAGCAATTCCACCTCAAAGTTACAAAGTCCTTCCACAGTCCTCCCAAAAACATGGTCAGGCTGTCACAGAAATGCCCAGCTCCTGGTACCAGGTTGTCTTAGTCAGGATCTGTATGCCTGCACAAAACATCACGATCAAGAAGCAAGTTGGGGAGGAAAGGGTTTATTAAGCTTACATTTACATATTACTGTTCATCACCAAAGGAAGTTAGGACAGGAACTCACATAGGGCAGGAACTTAGAGGCAAGAGTTGATGCAGAGACCATAGGGCGGTGCTGCTTACTTAATTCCTTGCCCTGAATTGCTCAGCTTGTTTTCTTATAGAACCCAGGACTACCAGTCCAGGGATGCCACCACTCATCCTTAATCACTAATTGAGAAAATGCCTTATAGCTGGATCTCCTAGAGGTATTTCCTCAAGGGATGCTTCTTTCTCTGTGATAATCCTAGCTTGTGTCAAGTTGACATACAAAACCAGCCAGTACAGGAGCAGAGAAAATATTTTCCCAGTTTGTTGGTGTTCAAGTCCTTTCTGGCCTTGGGTACCAACACATTAAAAATTAAAGCCAAAAGGAGGAAACAGGAAATTCAGACAGCACCTCTCCAATACTCTCTCTTTTATATCAGAGAAACTGGTGTCAGAAAGGGGTCCATGCAAAGGTATATATTATATCTGGAACGGAAGGATGAGAATGAGGAAGCAGCTATCTGTCATGGTATAGTACTCCCACACTGCAGGCCCAAAGGCATGTAGCCCAGAAGCTACAAAGAGGAACTCAAATGATAGAGCACCTGGAAGTACTAGCCACTGTACATTTCACTGTCATCCAGACACCATCCAGTGTGTTAGAGGAAGGTCCCAGGGGATGTTGGAATGAAGTGTTTTTGAGGTAGAAATGTAGGTCTGATGGTTCTGCAAGTCTGAAGTAGGAGAGACTTCTTGATCCAGCTGTTTCTCCCTCCCATGCTGCGGCCATTCTAGCATCAGCCACTGCCATCCCTCAATCCCTGGCTGCTAACGTCCTGCCTCCTCCACAGCTGACTCCCGATGCAATAAACCAGAGCGGTCATTTTCCTTCAGTCAGGCTGTACTTCCTCTGATCATTTCTTTTCTGCTGTTAATATTCCTCTGCTAGGTAGGACCTGCTGCGCCTAACTAAGCTACTTTCTATCCAGAGGTTTGTGTGTAAACATCGGAGGTCCGCAGCTTAGCCGGCAGATTCGTCTCTTCCCGGTCCTGCTCATTAGCAGTATCTAAGCAGTTCAAGTTGAGATTGCTCTCGCAGAGTTAAACAGAGAAGGGCAGTCTGAGCGCCTGCTTTTGCAACCATATTTAATAATGCAACAGTCATAGCCTGTGGCACCTACAGAGTGGGGAAGAATTATTCAAATATCTCTACATTGGTAGGAGTGATCTTCTGCCTGGGAACTAGCAATAAGTCATGGAAGCTCCAGTGCCACACTGTAGAGATTCTTCAAAACAGAAGAAGCAGACCTAAACTCAGGTCAGATGGAGCTCTCTGGAAGTGAAAGACGATCCCTGAGGGCAGTCACAGCGAGCAGGCAAATGTTCAGGAGGGCCCTGATGAGAAGTGGGTGTACTTGGAATGCATGATCTGTGCAGCTGAACTGTCCAGAGTAAGGACAGCCACAGGGGCAACTGGAAACAGTAAGGGAGATGTAAACTCTGCAGTTGAAATGGACTCGGAAGGTTCTGTACTTAGAGCTCACTGGCTGCTACAGTGAAGAACGAACCAACACAGTTTAGTCAGACATGGAAAAGGAAGGGGCTTTGCAGTCAATCGAACATGATGGACAGAGATTCATAAAGTTAGATACCGCTCGTGGCAACAGAACAGAAACATGATGCCTGATCCGTGACTGGATATGGGTCCCATCAATCTCAAAATGGGGAGGAGGCTAATGACAAAACCTGAATCATTTTAAACTCCAGTAAAACTTTCATAAGCCATATTCCTTCAACTTGAGTCATGCATTCTGGAATTTGCATTTAAAACGCCTCCAACAAACCCATGCATTTGAATACTTGGTGCCAGCCAACCATGCTGTGTTTGGAAGTGGCAGCTACCTAGAGAACGTGGGCTGTTGAAGAGGGGTCTTGGAGTTTATTACAGGGCCCTGGTGGGCCCTGGGATGGAAAGAAGCTAACTGGGCAGCGTAATAGTGACCTAGGAGCTGAAACTGTGCATACCAGGGAATATACTGCCTTAGACACTGAGGTATGGAAAATAAGTTGTCCTGGAGAATTGGCATTGCAACATACTGGACAAGGTCAAAAGGGAAACTGAGGTGGGAGAGTAAGCAACTGAATTGAAATGCAAGCATCTCAGGGGGTTTATTTTCTCCCCGAGTTAGAAATTATTCGTTTTCTTTTCTTTAAAGAAAAACAGTGAGTGATGGGTGGAAATGTTTCTATTTGTAGGAGGTCGCTCCCGAGTATGCACTAGCCACACCCACCTTCAAATCATATATCAAATTCTTCCAAGCCCATAGATATTGCAATGTGTGCACTGAAGCAAATAATTTGCAGTGTAAGACTTGGTGGCACAAACCTATCTATATGTGCCCTCACCTTCTTGGAAAGCTGAGGCAGGGCAATCGCAAATCATGGCCATCCTGGGCTACAGGGTAAGCCTTGGGGCAGCTTAATGATATTCTGTCTCAAAAAAGGGGGAGCGGGATGGGGATAGAGCTCAGAGGGAGAGCACTTGAAGAGGTCCTAGGCTCAGTCCTAGTGCATGGGAGAGGGGACAGATGGTGGGGGAATCCCCTTTTCTCCTCACATAATACTAAAAATACTACACACTTCTATATATTTCATATATATTCACATAATACTATTCTCAGAAATGCATGCTTTAAAAATTAAAGTGTGAATTAACAGAGTTTCCCCAGCATTACCTTTATTTATGGAACCAATGCTTAACATGTGTTTATGTGCAAGGTACAGCAATAAATGCATGTAGCTTCTTCTCTGAGCGTCATAATCCTGTAAGATAAACATTATTGTTGCTTCATCTTTTGGAAGAGAAAACTGAAGCGCAGGGAGGTTCTGCCCAAGGTCACAGGAAATAAGCACTGTCTTTCTCACCATTTGTCTCCACTGCCTGCCTGATGTCTTCCTACCTACCTGTGTGCCTATCTTTCTCTATTAGGATTGAATTAGTATCTAGAAATTATGTTCTTCAACATGTTCACAACCCCTTTGGGAGTTGAATGACCCTTTCACAGGGGTCACAGATCAGACATCCTCCATATCAGATATTTACATTATGATTCATAACAGTAACAAAATTGCAGTTATGAAGTAACAACAAAAAGAGTTTTGTGGTTAAGGGTCATCACAGCTTGAGGAACCGTATTAAAGGGTCGCAGCATTAGAAGGTTGAGGACTATTGCTCTAGACTGTCTACTCATATGAGCCTCATGATATTAAAAAGAAATAATAATTCTACATGGATAAAAAGAGAGCAGATCCAATTCTTCAATGTCTCCTCTCCCATTCACAGCTTTTTGAATCAGACACAACTTTCCCAAGGTCGAAATCCTCCCTAAGAACCTTGGGGCTAGATTAGCCTTGGTCTCTACCTCTGTGCTTCCTCTTATTTGGAAAATCTACCATTTTCAGATTGAACACTGGGGCATTTGCCATCACCACTCTATTTAGAGTACAAGAATAGGGAAATCTGAGGCTTTGAGCAGGAGGAAAGTCTTTGTCATCTAAGGAGAAGTCACCTTAGACAAGAAGAAAGTTTGCAACAGGATCAGGGGCCAGGAGTCAGGAATTGATCCAGTGTGGTACAAACCCTATTCACCTCCACAATCTCCATAGCTCTAGGCTACTGTGGAGGAGTACATGGGCTCTTCAGCTCTATAACAGCTTGGAGAATGACCCCCTCAGGATCTCCTTCAGGAGAGAGATAAACAAACTGTAATAAAGGCAGAGAATGAAAAGTGAAGAGGAGGAATAGAGTCAATAGTTTAGAAAAACAGTTAAAGGATTTACTGTTGACCAGACAGTCAATAAACTGCACAGCATGCTTATCATAAACTTGAGGATGAGAGAACTACCTTATTCTCTTCTGTCTCTGTCTCTGTCTCTGTCTCTCTGTGTCATTCTCTCCTCTCTCTCTTTCTCTGTCTCTCTGTCTCTCTGTCTCTCTGTCTCTCTCTCTCTCTGTGTGTGTGTGTGTGTGTGTGTGTGTGTGTGTGTGTGTAGATATGCATGCATTTTTGTGTGTGGGAATGTGGAAAGCAGAGAGTAGCTTCAGGGCTCATCCACCTTGTTTCCCTTTGTCTGTGAGACATGGTTTCTCAACTGACCGGAAACTCACCAAATAGGCTACGCCAGTTGGCCAGTGAATCCCGGGAATGTCCCTGTTTCTACTTCCTCAGGGCTGGGATTATAAGTAAGCATTATCATTTACCTGATGTTTTTTATAAAATGTGAGTTCTAGTGATCAAACACAGTTTATGCTTGAAAGGCAAGCACCTTCCTGACTGGGAGGTTTCTGAAGCCCTTTTAAATCTTGATTTAATTGTATTCATTCATTCAGTCATCCATTCATTCATTCTCCTTATTTCTGTAGTTTTGTGAATGGAACCTAGGACCTTGCATGGAAGAACACTACCTGTGAGCTACATTTGTATCTCAGAGAGTTCTTTATACCTTGAGCTCCAAATGCCTCTTTGCCTGGCCCAGCTGGTCATTGCCAGCCTCTGACACAGATTTCCAACTACTCCTTCACTCTCACTCACATTCAACTGGCCAGTTGTTAGACAGCCAAATTTTTTATTATCATTTTCATAAGTCTTGTTTGTTTATTTGTTTATTGTTGTTTTATAAAAGGTCTTTCCATGTAGCCCAGGCTGGCCTTAACCTCACATTCCTCCTACTTCAGTTTCCTGTACACCAGGATTGCATGTGACTACCACCATGACCAACTTTGCTGGCAGTTTTGTAGGGGGGTATTTATTTCATTTTTATCTATGTGTAGATCTACATGAGTTTATGCATACTATGTGCATGTAAGTGCACACAGAGGCTAAAGGGTATCCTGGCCTTGTGGCCTGGATCCCCTGAAACTGGAGTTATTAGCTGCCTGATATGAGTCCTGTTGCAAAAGCAGTAGAAATTGTTACGTCTGAACCATCTCTCTAGTCTTGCCTGAAGTTTTAAATCCAAAGGGGAAAAGTGTGATCTGGAATAGTGTGGTAGATCATTTTTATGCCTGCTAACTAAGACAGTTAGCCCTTGAGAAACAGGAGTGCTGGGATGCTCACTTCCACACCGGTATACCTAAAGATCAGAAAGGTGGGTAGTGGCCTAGTGTGAATGAAGCTTGCTCAAGAGAGCCCAAGTCCTGACAGCCTGGCAGAGAGCATGGTGAAGCCCAGGTAGAATGGGTAGAGAGGCCTGGATTCCCTAAAACACCTGAAAGGATGCCGCATTATCAGTTTTAAGTTTTAGAAGGCAGTCACTCTTATTACCTTAAGGAAAGAAGCAGCAGTGTGGGTAGAAACAAGAGTAATTAGAAGGCTGATGTGTCTTATTCTCCTACAATTCTGTGACATGAATTTCCCTCTGAAAGTATAATTGTTAATACTACAACTGATAAGAATGTATAAACATAGACATCCGCATACACAAAACATAACACAGTCTTCAGGGTGTGCCCTCAAAGAGAAGAAAACAGCCCATTTCCTGCTGGACCTCCAGATAAGTAGAACTAATAAAAAGCCTTAAATACCTTTCCCCTTGGATCTTTCATGAATACTTTACCAGTAATTGCTGAGGCCCCTTCTCAACAGGAAGAGGATTACCCAGCATGATATCCATGGCTGTCAGGAACACACAGAAAATGGTGATGCTGAAGAGATAAATGGGGTGAAAATTGTTCCCCTACACCTCCCACCGTCTGAGGAGCTGCTGGATCTCCCAAGTTGGGAGGCCACAAAGAGACTAAGGAAAACATCCTGGTCTTTATTCAGGAAGTTGACTGCCATGCTAGGGAAAACAGACACTTACATCTTCAGACTGCCCATGCCATCAGGGACCACTGTCCTTATGTCACTCACAGTTAGAACTATAGAGTCTAGGAGAGTGCATTTGTTATTATTTCTTTCAAACTATTAAAGGAATCCCAGACTTGATAATTTTTTAAGTATTTTTTATACGAATACACTGTAGCTATCTTCAGACACACCAGTAGAGTGCCTGGGACCCCATTACAGATAGTTTTAAGTCACCATGTGGTTACTGGGGAATTGAACTCAGTACCTCTGGAAGAGCAGTCAGTGTTCTTAACCGCTGAGCCATCTCTCCAGCCCTAGACTTGAGATTTTTGCAGCTTGTCCAGCACTAGTTCTCTCAAAAGATGCTCTAATAATCAAGGACATATTCAATAAGCTCTTTGATTCCATCCCACTATTCCTCCCACTTTTAAAACAATAGTGTCAAGGGGCTTTTGATATTTTATTAATTTGATAATTTAACAATTATTAATAAAACGATTGATCTCAGTGATGCTGGTCAACTTGAAGTTGTTCCCATGCTTCCTGATTCTTTTTACTTCTTACCCTTGCTTGCTCAGTCTTCAGAAGAAGCTGGATACAGAATCAAGCTAGCACTACGAAAGTTAAACTTCTCACTCAGAATCTAAGTCAAAATTTGTCATAGAAATTTTAGGAAGTCCCATCTGGGGCACCAGATAATATCAGGGAAATTGGAATCCCAACTTGGAGTTCTTACTCTCATTTATAACGAAATTTAAGAACAGACTCAAATGGAAGCTTGAGAAAATTTTTTATTATTTTTAAAAGATAAACCCCCAGAGCGGGGATTTATCCAGAAGCTTCCTGGAGCAGAAAGATGATATAGAGGAGTCACGCCTTTTATGCTGGTGAGACACATGGCTGACAAGCAGCCACACGATGGAATGGGGAAAGCCTTGGAGAAAGAGTAAGAATTCCCCAAATGGTGGGGAAATCCGAAGTGTCAGAGGAAAAATGATCAGAACAGTGATAGAGAGAAAAGCAAAAGCCATACTTAGAAGAGTGGTTAGACCAACAAGCCAGCATGGCTGTGCTCTGTAAGAGATGGTGTGATGGGGCAGGAGCTCAAGAAGGAGAAGTTTAGCATCTCACTGAAGCAAAAGTCATTCCACCCATCTCTCTTGTATGACTGAATTTGTGCAGCCATCCTAGGCATGATCACTTGGCCAGGTCATTGACCCAACTGTACTGGAATAGTAAACTCCACTCAGGCCTGAGATTGTATTTTCTTCGTCAGAGAAGATTTTTCTTAATGTGTCTTTATTAGCATGCTAACAAACTGGTGGGGCGTGGCTACAGTAACATTGGTAGAGTTGCGTATGTGTCTCACAGTAGAAAGGTGCAACATTGTTAGACTGTGCATAAGCAATAAATAAATGTAATAAAGATGTGCTAAATCCAAAAATAAGCATGTTCCCAAAGTGCAGAGAAAGCAACTGCCATGACAATGACGCCCAGACAATGACATCTAAGGACAATGATGTCAAAGGACATGTGCCCAGGACGGAAAGAGGGAACTCACACATCATAATATCCAAAGTTGACATCATAAAAGTTGGAGATACAATGGTGACTGGGGAAAAGGAGGAGGAGGGCTGGTTAATAGGTAGTCAATTATAGCTGAAAGGAAAGAGCTCATTATTGGGTTTGACAACAGTCTGACAATAGGTAACGATAACTGTGGTGGTTTAAATAAAAACGGCCCTCATAGGTCCACAGGGAGCAGTGCTATTAGGATGTGTGGCCTTGTTGGCTTAAGTGTGTCACTGGGGGGCGGGCAGGCTTTGATGCTTCCATGTTCCGATGCTCAAGCTACTCCCAGTGTGGCATTTTCTTCCTGCTGCCTGTGGATCCTGATGTAGAACTCTCAGCTCCCTCTCCAGCACCATGTCTGCCTGCCTGCTTCCAGGCTTCCTGCCATGACAATGGACTAAACCTCTGAAACTGTAAGCCAGTCCCATTTGTAAATGCTTTCCTTTATAAGAGTGACCATTGTCATGTGTCTCTTCACAGCAACAAAACCCTAACTAGACAACACTGTACTGTGTATAGCTTTTAAAGTTAAAAGAAAGGATTTTCACCCAAAAAAAAAAAAACCATGGTAAATATTTGAGGAGGTAGATGTGTTTAAAGTGACAAGAATGCATACATGTGAAAACATTATATGATGGGCTATAAACATGGGCAAGTTCTTATGTGCTGCTTTAAAAAAGATGAACAAAACACAAAAAAGAGCTACAAGATTCCAACCTCTTCCTCTCCTAAGTGGGGGAGGTTCGATGAAAGAAATAGATTATAATGACTCACTTTTAGCATGAAGAGGACTTTGGGTTCCTTAGAATGAATGTTGAGCAGGAGGCACTCAGCACCCTCACCCTTACTGACAGCCGGTGCCTGATGGCCTCAAACTCTGGGAGCTGGGAAGTTGCAGGCTTTGTGACCAAGTCTAAGATGAGAAAGAGATACACAGTCTCGAGTTCCAAGTTGTTGGATAACGCTTTGTGTGCTAAACTAATAAGAAGGAAGGTTGGGGAAGGGGGAAGCCCTGGTGTACGGAAGAAGGGGACGTGAATTTCTTAGGATGAAAGCTTTACAAGCCACTGTGTTGTGCCAAAGCAGCAGGCTGGACATTCTGACATTTGTATACTGGTGTTCCCTTTTCAGAATGGGATATTTATTTCTGACTCCAGGTAGCAGACGTACCTTTTCCTGCATCATGTGCAGTTGTGGGAGGCACAACCAGGTGTTGAACCAGGGTCTTCTAACCCTTGACTCCTTTGGTGAACTTTTTCCTTCCCCCACTGTTCCTCAGATCTTACATTCTAACTCAGCCTGGAGATGCACAGTGTTGAACAATTCAGGGTCCACTGGGTGTCACCAAGCCTGGGGGAGGGGTCTGACCCTAGGGGAGAGGCTTGTACCAGAAGCAAGGTTCAGGCACCCATCCTCAAAAGTCTATTTAAAAAGGCAAATTAATAGTAAATAAAGAACAAGAAAGGGAGATTACTCCATGTGGTCACACTGAGAAGAGGGACAAAGAAGCCCAGTGACTCCCCTGTTCAGTGACTTCAGGAATCCTGAAGAGAGACTGAAGTTCAAATAGAGGGTCAAAGACATGTGCATCTAACAGTCCTGGTCAAAGTGTGGTCCCACCCATCATTGACCCATGACAGTCTGTGCTTCAGACTCACCCTGTAAGTTGGTCTGACAATATGTTAGGACTGTGTGAAATTTCTTTTCCAAAGATAAGTTTCTCCCTCCAGTTGGTGCCATTTCCTTCGCCCAGTGTGAGATACTGGGGAAGTCTCCTTCTTTGGGTCCATTGATTTAATAGTCCAATAGATTGAATAGTTCTCTTTAGAATATCTTTTTTTCTGTCAGTCCAGCCACATGGAGACCCTTTGAAGAGTGATTACAGTTCTAAAGCATGTAGAAGACTGTACCAGGGTACTGAGATGATAGACAATTCTCTACTCCACACAGGTCCACAGCCACACCATTCCATGAGTGGCCACTCCTCACGGCTGCTGTCTTTGGAGGCTTGCTATTGGTACAATCCTGCACTGAGCATCATAAAGTACCTATGAATTGCACAGGACTTTGGTATTGCCAGATAAGTAATTTCACACAGACTAGTTAAGTAAGTAATGGGTTCCTGGGACAGACTGGAATCACATGTGCCCTGCTGTCTAGCTCAACCACTCTGTGGACTTGTCTTATCCATGGCTCCATTTCCTCCTTAAAATGTAGGAAAAAACAATGCTGAAAAAATGACTGAAGAAAGTTATGGCAATTGAGTAGGCGAATTCACACAAAGTACTTAGGAAAGCACCTGTCACACAGTAAGTGCTCAATTAAGTACTGCCACTATGAGAGAGTTTTGAAGATAAAGAAAGTGAATAGAAAGCAGTAAGTTTTAAATTGTGGTGTTCAGAAGAGGGAGGGGTGAGCCTACTCTATATGGTGTCCCAAACAATTAGTTAACTACCTTGCTAGGTCATCTCCTACTGGGAAGACTCCCATATAATTTCTCCTCTCAGTTTGTTGTCAGTCTGCCACATGCTGGTTTTCTGCTAGCAGCAAGAGGGGTATGGAATGTGGTACTGCCCTTGTCTTGCACCCTCCCCTCCCCTCATCATGTGCCATCCCTGCCTTTTCTGCTTCTTCCCCCACTGTCCTCACCCACTGTGAACAGCCTCATGTGGGTCTCTTGCCTTTGAGAAACAGGTTCCACATCTTCATGATTCTTGCTTTCCTCAGGTGAGTGCCTCTGCCTGGAACAACTCACTCCTTGCTTTCCCTCACCACCTATATTTACATCCTTGACCCTGACAAAGCCAGGCTCATAACCCAAAGAGGGTTACAGGCATCAGCAAGACAAGAGTTCATTCCCAATCCTGATGCTTTACACACTCTGTAATTTACGAAAATCCTTTCTCAGAGACCATGGTGGCACCTAGGCAAGAGGACTGGAATCTTCCTTACTATACTTGATAAAGGTTGACAAAACACAGACAAAACTACCCAACATATGATAGATGCCAAGAAGTATTAAGTAATAGGCATTATGAACATGCTGACTCTCTCTCTCTCTCTCTCTCTCTCTCTCTCTCTCTCTCTCTCTCTCTCTCTCTGTAGCTCTCTGTCTGTCTGTATCTCTGCTTCTCTTTCTCTGTTTCTGTCCGTCTCTCTTTCTCTCCTCACCCTCTGTGTGAGTGTGCATGTGCGTGTGTCTATGCCTTTGTATCTGTGTGTCTGACTTGGGGCTGAATCTAAAGCTTCAGACATTGTGATGCATCTCTACTACTTTTTAAATTTTATATAAATTTATTGTATTGGTTTTACTTGTGTTGGGCATATGTGTACACATGATAGCATGTGCCCATAGATCGAAGGACAACTTGTGAGGGCCAGTTATCTCCCTCCATCATGTGGGTCCTAGTTATCTCCCTCCACCATGTGGGTCCTGGTGATTGAACTCAGAACAACAGATAAAGCAGGCTCCTTTACCTATGAGCTATGTTACTGCCTCTTCTTTACTTTTGATGGGAGCTAGGGTTTCACTAAATCACTCAGGGTAGCCTTGGACTCTCTTTGTAGTCCAGGCTGATCTTGAATTTCAATCTCAACACCCAAGTCTGAATAGCTGAGAATGTAGGCCTTTTCTACCAGGCCTGGCTTAATCATCTTTTCTATATAATATTTTCCCACAATCTACTAGATTTGTGACATGCTGTTGAATTATGTTTTTATATATGCTTTACACACTAGATTATGAACATCCTAAAATCAGGCTGGTGATATCTCTGGTATATAGTACAATGCCTTACACAGAGTGGACATTCCATGTCTTTTTATAAGCAGACAGAAACTTGAAACTACCACTGTTTTAGTGGTTCATCCACACATAGAGCTATAGGAATGATAATGATTCAAATGGACATGTGTTCTACAAAGAATCAAAGAAATACATACAGGTAGTAGTTTAATAATCCCCTACAACTGTAGCCCTCCACATTTATCAGGTGTCAGCCATCCAAAAGTTGCTGATTCAGTAGGTCTGGTGTAGCTCTTGATGGCTTGCACTTCCAACTAGTTCCATGATGTGGTCGGTTCATGATCTGCTCTGAATGAACTACTGCTGGAAATGAGGAGTAAGAAGAACCACTGCCCCTGCCCCCACTCCCAATTATTTACCTTTGGAATTTGGTGCAGTGATGGAAAAATCTATGTCTGATGTTGTCTCCCCTCGTGATGTTCTTCTAACTCCTTCATTGTCATGCTGAGGACTAAGCTTCCCACCCTGTAACTCTTGATGACTCATTCAAGTAACATCTAGACCACAGTTGCTTTCAGTCACTCACAGTGGTGACATAAGTGAAGAGCTGGTGCTGAGAAAAGAAGGATCTCACCAGCTCAGTTTCGTCACTTGTAACTGGGAGAAGAATCAAGTGGAGCAGCAGGTGTGAGGACCCTCTTAGCATTTCGAGAGACTCACACCCAAGGCTCCAGCAGTCACATGCACTCCGGATAGGAGTAAAGCACTGGGTACAGTCAGAGCAAGAGAAATGGTTATATCATCCTAACACACACACACACACACACACACACACACACACACACACACACAGAGGGAGAGAGAGAGAGAGAGAGAGAGAGAGAGAGAGAGAGAGAACGCCTGGAAAGGGCCTTGACTAAAGCTTGAGGTGCTAAAGAAAGGACAAAAGTGCCTAGGGTAGGAACACAAATGCAGGAATGACTATGATGGACCAGGAGGTTGGAGACCTTGACCAAATTCCTTCCAGAATTGCTCATTCTGGTTTCCTGACTCTATGCATAAGTCTGGCGGAGCAGTGATCCCCATGAGGCTTGCCAGGCAAACCTTTGTAATAACCTACACTCAGACCAGAAACCACACATAGGATTTTAAGAAAGAAATAGACCTTTCAGCATATGGGAACTCTTCATTTCTTCTATAATTCTCAAAAAATAGTTCATAATTAAAAGATTAAAACAGAAAAAGACCCTTTCCTGCATTTCATTGTTCTTCCTCTCAGAAGTACAAAACATGCTGTTTTCAAGTGAACCTCAGTTTCCTTGTCCCTGTTTACACAGGTTTTAGATGTGAACCATGGGGCTACACTGGGGGCCTTGGGTGATCCTCCTTCATCTACGGGACCCTTTCTCAAATGCAAAGGGACAGCTGAAACAGTCTAACCTCAGAGCTTTTGCTTTTAACCATGGGATCGGCACACTAAGGCAATGGACATGTTTGAAGGGGTTGTATCAAGTATTATGAAGTATAATGCTTTGATTTAAGTCAAGGTAGTTACATAGCTCTTTCTCTCTTTACCAAAGTTAACACTGGAAAACCCATAGAAGCAAGAAGAAAACGCAGGTCCCAAGCATAATAACAGTATAGTGTGAGCCTCTTGGGAATGCTGTCTGGGACTGGCATGTGTCAAGGAGAAAGGGCATTTGCATAGAACTCTGTGGACCAAGGAGGACCAACTAGGGTCTGGGATGCTGGGATGGATGGATGCTTTGGAGTTCTTTTGCTATCTCTTCCTCCTGCCCCCTTCCCCCTCACCATTCCCCTCCCACTCTCCATCCCCCTCCACTTCCTTGAACTTTCTTTCCTGAGATTCATGCTCCCATCTCTTTAAAACCATCTATGATGGTTATTCCAGGAGAGTGTGGCAAGTACTATACTCTTGATTGAAGAATTCCGTCTTCTCTTGAGAAGGTCTGCTGTCCTCTTCAGCCAATCAAGGAGCTTCAGAATGCAAGCACATGAAGCTGTGAGGGAGAGAAGAGGTGCCTACCTCCCTAGCCGATCAGCTCACTAGACCCTGGCAATCAATAGGTAACAAATGACACAGCAGGGTCATACTCACATTCTCTCCTATGGCACCTACACCTGACCTTGACCTTTTCCCCATTATACACTATCGAAGTGTTTGACTGACAGGCTCGGGGAAACATTATGTCATTTTAAAAAAATGGATTTGGATTTGAAGATACAGTTTCTGTGATGAGAGAAAATAGAAGAACACCTGAAGCAAAAGAGTCAGAGTTATAACATATGGTAAATACGCTTAAAGATACACAAAGAGAATTACTTATAGTCTGAAACAAGCATTAGGCATCAACAAACAATACCAAATAGAAATATTATGTGTAAACAATACAAATCCTTAAAGTAAACAAGTCAGTGGAAATACATTAAGAGCTGAAGTTGACTGAAGCAAAGCAAATCAACAAACTAGTGGGTTGTTCTGAGGAAATGATAGACAAATACAGGAAAGAAAGCTAGGAGATATGAAATATAGAATAGACTTTGTGCAATATAAGGAACTCAGGGATGTAGGTAGAAAAAGATCACTCTCTAACTCTATCTGAGAAACTCAAAAAAAATTAAAAAAAAAACTTGTCACATACTCTAATCACTGTTCTGTTGCTGGGAAGAGACACCATGACCACAAGTTTTGTAAAAGAAAAAAAATTTTAAAGCACTTATCTGGAGTTTGTTTACCATTTCAAAGGTTTAGTCCATTATTATTGTGGTGGCAAGCATGGCTGCATGCAGGCAGACTTGGTGCTGGAGAAACAGCTGAGAGTCGTATGTCTGAATCCACAAGCAGGAGGAAGAGAGACTCTGGGCTTGGCATTGGCTTTTTGAAACCTCAAAGTCCATCTCCTAGTGATGTGCTTCCTCCAATGAGGCCACACCTCCTAATCCTTTCAAATCATGATACTCTCTAATAATTGAACTAAGAATTCAAATATATGAGTCTCTGAGGGCTGGTTTTTTTAAAGCCACCAGAGCAAGGATTCAACCTAAGTCATTAAAGATGGTAGGAATTGGTCAGAAGGAAGGGCATGGATAGGGAACAGATTCCAGGCAGAAGAAAAAAAGATACCTCAAATCAAGGAGTCATGAGTAGAAACACAGAATGTCTTCTGAGTTTGCAGCCTGTGTTGTCAGGAGCAAAGACTGTGAAGATCAATGAAGGGCAATGTCAAAATGCAAGAGGCAAGCAAGGATCAGATCAGAAAGGGTCTTGGATGTTTTCCTCCATTCAAACTATGAGAAAACCAAGTCAAACTGTACCGGATTAGGTGAGCTACCCTGTCTAGCACCAGGACTTCCCACTCCTCTTTTTCCATGCAAGAGTTGTTCTGAGATCTTAAGCTTGAAATTTTCAGTATTTGAAGGTCCTTTAAAGATTTGAGAGCAAAAGACTAGGAGTGTAGTTCAGTGGAAGAGTGCTCACCCAGCATGCTCAAGGGCCTGCATTTGATCACCAGCACAAAAAATGATGGGGGTGGTCGTGGTGAAAGTAAATAACAATGGAAAATAGATGAGCTATAAGTTCACATCAGGCGAGTCTCCTGAAACAGGAATGATCCAATTGACAATGAGACATATGAGATTAAAAGTAAAAAGATCAAGCCTAACGGCAGAAATCTGAGAGTCATTGGTATTTAGGGGCCCATGCATTTGGGGGAGTGATTGGGTTGTAACAGTCACACTTCACATAACATTGGGTAAGCATTTCCTCAGGATAAAAATCCAAAGTCAAGAGTAGGAACCTTGAATTTCAGAAATCCAAGGGGAGTCTTTTATTCACAGGGTAGATACCACAGCTTCTATATTTTGGATTAAAACTACATCTTAGAAGTTAAGGGACTTATCCAAGGTCACACAGATATTAGGATACAGAGTCTGAACTCTGAGGAAAATCAGATAGACTGTAGAGCCCAGGTAAGGGAAGGCTGACTCTGCAGTGACCACTCTCACTCTTGCTCTCTTAAAGCCTGACTGTGAAGGAGTCAACAGGCAAAGTCCATGCTATCGTCCTAAAAAGCTTGAGAGTCACTGAACTGGGCCTATGATAAGAAGAGCAAGCTCTGGACTGCAAGCCACAAGCACTGACGCCCAGCATGAGTTTTGTGGTACTCTCTGTGCAGCTGTGACCAAGTCAATTAGAGAATATGGTCCCCGTTTCCTCTACAGATGAAGCCTGAGAGAGTTCCAGACCACCGTGCCTCCTAGATTCTCAGGACTCACCCACCAAGACTGACAACCTCCACCTTTTTCCTGCCAATGCCCTTCGTCCCTTCCATCCATGCCAGTCATTCTAGCTTGGGTTTCCCAGCTGAGGGCTGGGTGTGGATTGTTTGAAAAAAACATATGGCATCTCGGTGCAGCCGAGAGTCCATCGCAAGGGGAAACCATTGTTCATTCATCTGGACCGAGTGACATTCTTTATGCAAGAATAACTCTTGATTAAAGGGTGAGTTTTAATGGAAACTAATTAGGCAAACTCTTTAGCCTGGGCATAATGATCAAATGAGCTGTCACGCCGTACCTGATACAATGATCTCACCCGCTACAAGATTTTATTCCTTAGCAATTACACTCCCACATGGCACTGCGTGCCGTTATTGCCTGGAGCACACATGTCAAATTAAAGAGCAACTTATGCACCTGATATTTAATTATTGCCTCATACTACAGACACCCGGGGAATGTCAAAGTGAGCAGTCTTGCTTGGGAGAAACGAAACTGAAATCTTCTGTAAGAAAGTGGAAACATAGGAATAAAATATGTATAGGCCACTATAGTTTCCTATTCAGCCATCTTACAATTCACAGTTACAAAATCCGATCTCCCCGATCTTGAATAATTCACCATTTCTTTTTTCCTTCAGCTGAAAAGTCAGCAGTAGGAATGATGCAGATAAAGACGCCAGGCCTATTGGAGTTTGTTTACTGCTGTGACTGACGGGGTCTGGACCTGGTCAAAGTAGAGTTCCCTGTGCAAACAATTCTTTCCCTAACAGGTTCTGACAGGAAAAGGGGTGCCTCGCACGCCTCGCTAGCCCAAAGGGAAATGTTTGCCCTCAAGGCTGAGCACTCAGAAAGTCCCACCTTGCATTGCAGTCACACAGGGTAACGAATCTAAGACTTAACCAAAGGCTCTCCCAGATGCACTTGTCCAAAGTCTGAGACAGCAGGAATTCATTGAGATGCTAGGATCCATCCTCACTTGTGCCATATGTTAGGACAGTGTGAAAAACTTTGCAAACATGCGGATGTTGGAGCAAGGTTACAAACTAGAACACAGGGTGGGAGTAACTTTTTAAGCCTCTGGAGCAATTCTGGTGTCTAACTACAACTTGGAGCCACTGGTCCAGATGGTCAGCAGTCAGACAAGGGGGTCCTTGGTGTCATGAGAGCTGCTTTCTGTGCTTCACTTCTTGTGCCTCTGTGCTTCTGAGTATGTCCTTTCAGTTCCTCAGCTTTGTAATCTTCTGGAAAATAGAAGCCAGCATGGGGCAAAGGGAGGGAGGGGATGCTGAGGGAGGAGGCAGGACATCTTGGACTATAGAGTAAATCTACCTTCTTTTGAGGCATGAGGTAGTCCTTTTCATGCCTGCAGAATCTCCACTTACCTTCAACATCAAGGGCTCCAGCCACTTTTCCCATGAAGTCTCCCCCGATTGCCTCAGGAAGAACTGTTCGCCTGCCAGGAGCCACATGCCATGAAGGACCACTGAACCACGCTGCCCTCCTCTGCAGGAGTTTAAGAAGAGGAGCTCCGAGTCTCCAGCAACCATCTGTGTTCCCAGCTGAGCAGATTCTGAGAGTTGTCTTGGTCCTTTATCTCCCAGATGAAGAAATTCAATTACCGGTTATCAGGGCTGCACCGCCTAATACTAAAAGGCCTTAATAAGTGTGTTTTGTATTTAGTAAACTGCACAGCTTGTGAAAAGCCCCTCCAAACATCTGGCAGGAGGCCCAGCAGAGGTAAGGCTGGAGCCTCTAATGATGGCAACATGTAAACAAGTGTTTTGTTTCAACTGATAGTCATTAACTTCCAGTGTCAGCCATATCCCCAGAGGTTGCTTCCTCAGTCTTGCAAAGGCTTCTGGGAAATAGCAGCTGAGGTGGGGCCTGGAAGCTAGAGGGAAGCAGGATGCATCTGCTGATGGAGAGAAGATATGCCCTCCTTTGACGGATTTTGAGGCTATGGGATGATAGGACTCTCGGTGGTGAGACTGTTTGCACTGATGCAGGAAGCCTCAGTTTCTGAGTGTATGTAATAGGATTAACAAAACAAGAGTTCTTCACCAAACAGTTGGGGAAAGCATGCCTTAGCAAGGGGCCGACACAGCTTCTGATACAGATAGCAGTTGATAGTCAAATCTTTGGAGACATTCTCCTTTGTTTAAAAAAAGTTTATATGTAATTTAAACTATATGTGTGCATGTACATGTTGGTATGTGCCCATTAGTGCAGCTACCTAAAGAGGCCATAAGAGGGCATTGGACAACCTGGAACTGGAGATCCAGGGAGTTGTGAATCATCATGTGGGTGCAGTATTATGTTCTCTTCACCCCTGAGTCCTCTCTCCAGCAACAGCAACATTCTTAACAGAGGACCTAAAACTACCAGAGGAGCGTTTGTTCAAATCAGTTAAATTTCTTGGCCCTCGAATTCATGGTGTCTGTGTACTTAAACAAGTTCATAAGGGCACAGGAAGATTTTGTTCTCTCTAGCCTTCAGCAAACAGCAGCCCTGAGTGATCCACTCTAACTCAGATCCAAACAACCATACGTGCAGTTCCCATTCACTGAATGAGTGCTATCTCTGGAGTGCTATGTATAAGCGATACAGGGTCTGGAGAAATAGCCCCTCTGTAAAGTGTGTGCCACACAGCATGAGAATGAAGGTCAGTTCTCTAGAACCCATGGGTAACAGAAAAGTAAAGGGTAAGTGCAGTGGAACATACCTGTGTCCCAGCTCTGGGAAGACAGAGGAAGGAGGACCACCTGGAGCTGTCTTGTTAGCCAGTCTAGCCACATCAGTGAGGGACCTTGTCTCAAAAATAAAGTTGAGAGAAATTGAGGAAGATGTTGAACATTGACCTCTAGATTCCACTTACATGTAAATAAATGAACACACACACACAGAGAGAGAGAGAGACAGAGAGAGAGAGAGAGAGAGAGAGACAGAGACAGAGACAGAGACAGAAACAGAGAGAGAGACAGAGAGAGAGAAAGAGAGAGACAGAGACAGAGAGAAACAGAGACAGATAGAGACAGAGAGACAGAGACAAAGAGAAAGATTGACAGAGACAGAGAGACAAAGGGAGACAGAGAGAGATAGAGGAGAGAGAGAGAGAGAGAGAGAGAGAGAGAGAGAGAGAGAGAGACTAGAAGAATGCAAATCTCAGACTCACTGGAATGAAAAGGCTGAGGCAAACATGTAAAGGATGTTATTCAAGGATCCGTATCTGGGAAGCAGAATGGTGTTGGTTGCCTCTAAAGTTCATATGCTGAAGCTGAAACCTCGGTTCTAATCTGTGTTGACATAGGATCTTTAAGAACGGAGTTAAGGTTAAATATGAGTAGAACTATAATCTCATAAGACTGATTTTCTTACGAAAACTAGAGAAGAGAGACCAGAATCATTGTTCCTGCACACATGGAGAGGAAAAGCCATGTACAGACAGAAGGCTACTACTTGGCAACCAGGAAAGAGACCTCGCCAGAAAACAGCCTGCTGACTTCTTGACCTTGGACCTCCAACCTTTAGAGCTGCAATAATATTACCGTTTCTTAAGACAATGAGTGAGTGATGCTCCTTTATAGGAGCCCAGACAACACCAGGAGACAGGGAAACAGGAAACAGCAGAGGTGGCACAACCATGATAGGACCTCAGCTCACCCGACAGAAGCACCTGAGCTGTGTGCCATTCATGGTGTCCTCGGGCTTCCTAGATTTTTAGAAAACAGAATCAGACTTCCCCCCAAAGACATGTTACCCTGGAAGGGCATCTCTCTTCTGCTAAAGCAATCCTAAAGAAGGCTGACTGGCTGTCGCACACTGAAGCATTGCGTCACAATGTAGCTTCATGGAGCAAGCATACTCTGTTCTTTCCCTCCAGCCCGCTGTGATGCAGCACCTCCAATGTGTCATTGCATTGATCTCCTGGCCCCAGTGAGACGACACTTAGTCCCCAGAACAGGTTTATTCACGTGTCCAAAGGCAGAGTTGACAAATTGCAAAGTCAACAGGGAAAGGACCTCACCCCTACTGGCATCCTCTTACTTTGACAGAAATTCCTGCAACAAACATTCCTTGGCCCTCTCCAGCAGTCTCTTGTCCCCCATAGTGCCTGTATCTCTCTCAACAAAGCTATGTAAAAATGAATGAAATTGGACTGCTGAGGATGAGATGACTCAGCCAAGGTAAGATTGTCACCAAGTCTGATGGCCCGAGTACACACCCAGGACCTACATGCCAAATGAAAAGAGCTCTCACAGGTTGTCCTCTTATTTACACACACAAAGAACTGTAAAGCAAAATGTTAAATGATAAAAAAAAATAAACTTAGCACCTCTAAAAAATGGATACAATGAACCCACAAAAACTTTCAGCACAAAATTTATCCTGTTTACAAGAAATGCAAGAATGGGGGAATGGAGCAGAAATGTACTGAGGAAAGGCCCAACCAATAACAGTCCCAACTTGAGACCCATCCCCTGGGTAGGCACCAATCCCTGACCCTGTCAATGATACTCTGCTATGCTTACAGACGGAGTCTGGCATATCAGTCCTCTGAGAGACTTCACCCAGCAGTTGACTCAGACAGATGAAGAAACCCACAGCCAAGCAATAGATGGAGCTTGGGGATTCTTACAGAAGAATAGGAAGAAAGATTGCAGGCCTACAAGAATGAGAACTTCACAGAAAGAGCAACAGAGTCATCTAACCTGGACCCTTGGGGCTAACAGACACTGAACCACAAACCAAAGGACATACACAGGCAGGACCTAGGCCTTCCCACACAAACGTAACAGATGAGAAGCTTGGTCTTCATGTGGATCCTGAACAATTGAAGCAGAGGCTATCCCAAAAGCTGTTGCCTGTATGTGAGATATGTTCTTCTAGCTGGGCTGCCTTCCCTGGCCTCAGTGGGAGAGGATGCACCTAGAGACACAGAGACTTGATGTGCCAAGGTAAGGGGATACCCAGGGAACCCCTACCTGCTCAAGAAGGAGAAGGGGGATGGAGGAAGGACTGTGGGAGGGGTGACCAGGAGGGGGACAATGAGTGAGACATAAAGTGAATAAGTAAAATAATAATAAATAAATAAAATTTAAATTTAAATTTAAAAGGATACAACTATATATCAATTTAAGAAAAATAAAGTAGAAGTCAAAAAGACTTCATGTCTCTCATTGCAGTACCTAGATCTAAATGTGTGTGTGTATTACATGTATAAACTATATACATATTATAACACACAGAGATATTTTTCTCTTATGAGAAAGCAGGAGGAGAACTATGTGGGGAAGAATAGAGTCTAAAAATATGAAAGATAAACAAATGAAAGGATAAAGGAGATAAAAAGATTTTTGCTTATGTATGTAATCTACATTTAAATATATACTTTATATATATGTACATAAATATGACAAAGTTTCTTCCATGGAAAAGGGGAATCAATAAGAGGTGAGAGGACATCAAAGAGCAATGTGAATGTGGATAAAATGCAATTATATTTATGTATGAAAATGTCACAATGAAATCCATTGTTCCAGAAACAAACCAAAAATGTAATAATACAGTACAGGAAAGTGAACAAAAGTGTAGGCAACAGGGTGACTAAATGTTATCAAGGAGTATTATAAACATGAATGAAAATGTCACAGTTAAGCCAACTCTTTATTTTCAATTCATATAAGCCAATATAATTATTCAACAGAAAGTCACTTTGCCTTCAAGCAATCATATCAGCTGATTCCTCTCATCTCCCTTATCCCACGTGGTGTTCTATAACATCCCATGAAGTATCCATTTATCTTGGTTCTTAAAGTATTATTTTTATCACTCCCATTTTAGAATTTTTTATTTTGTTTTATTTAAATAAGTTCTCCCTATGTCAGCAGATGTGTTGCCACATCCCAAGTTTATAACTTCCCAGAGGCTGGGATATTGATGTGCACCATCAAGTTTGGTATCAATCTAAGTTTGTCAGTAAGAAGGCTTTTAAATGCCAAGGCTTGAAATTTGAAGGCCAGGTTCCAAATGCAGTGACCATATTACATACCTGAAGAACACAGCAAGTCCTCCCCTAACACTTGGCACTGACACACAGTAAAGTTCTCATAGGCCCTTTCCAAGTAGAATGATGGCTTGCTCATGAACATTCTGTATGGACCAAGCCTAGAAGAAAGGCCAAGCACAACATCTGTTTACTCCATTGACGCATTGAGGTCATGAGCCAATTTTCACTCTTTAATTATCTAGATATTAATAAAATATGATTCTTGTTTTGCTTGAGACAGGATCTTGCTGTTTCCTAGGCTACCTTGAACTCACAATCTTTGTGTTCTAGCTTCCTATGTAGCTGTGAGTGTATGCATGTGTATGTGTGCCTGTGTATGCATATGTGTGTGTATGTGTGCATGTGTGCACCACCATGCCCACCTCTCATAATACTGTTTTATAAGAATCCAAATGCATCATGCAAACTTCTATTTTCCAACCACCGTTCTGAATATACATCCTGTAAACAACTCTAATTGTGTGACATATAGAATATAGGCATCCTGGGAATTACATCACATCCCAGGGTCCCATAACCAACTCTAAAACAAAATGACCAGCACTCCCATTACTGCCAGAGTCCTGAGGTTTTGTGCCAACTGGCAGCTGAATAACGAATCGGACCACCAGGGAGAACAGTATTTCATGATGACAGGAAAATGGTACAAAGGTTCCGTGGTAAGAGAAAGCTTGACAGTGTTCCCAGAGACAGAAGGATGTCTAGTTAGCAGGAGCAGTGTGAAGGGTTGTGATGGAAAATAATGAGAATATGATAACGGCCTGGGAACAGGAGAAGGAGAGAGACTGTCCCTTTCATATCACTATAAAGGTCTTGTGTTTTCTTTGTGTATTATATTTATAGAATAGTGGGGGAACCATTGGGGAGGTTCAAACAAGAGGGGGAGTTAGCATAGTTGAAGAGTCTAGGAGATTCCTCTGCCAACAGAGTGAAAAAAGAATTGTAGATAACAAAAAATTGAAAACATAGAGGGCCAGGGGGATGACTCAGCGTGTTAATGTGCTTGCAGCCAAGCCTGAGAACCCGAGTTCAATTCCTAGGGCCTACACAGCCATAAGAGAGAACCCATCCCTGCAAGCTATCCTCTGATCTCTACATTCACACCATGGCCTGTGTAATCACACACACACACACACACACACACACACACACACACACTCAATTTATTGAAATGTGATGAAAGAATTAAATTATCCTCTTAAAAAAATAGAAGCAGGGGTTGGGGATTTAGCTCAGTGGTAGAGTGCTTGCCTAGCAAGCGCAAGGCTCTGGGTTCAGTCCCCAGCTCCGAAAAAAAGAAAAAAGAAAAAGAAAAAAAAATAGAAGCAAGGAGACTTCCTTTGCTTTCTGCTAAATGTCTTATTAAACAGTTGAGCATTGGTTTCTGATCCCAGAATGTCTGTTCACAACTCACATGATCTTCTTCCACCCAGATGCAAGGCTCCCTGAGAAGGTTAGTTTTAATTGTTGTCAAGAGACAAACTAGAATCACCTGGGGAGAGAGTCGGCATAAGGGATTGTCTAGATCATGTTGGCCTGTGGGCATGTCTATGGGAGGGTTGTCATGACTGCATAATCAATGTGGGAAATCTCACCCATTATGAGTATGCCATTCCCTGGGATTGGGCCCTGAACTGTGTAAAAAAGGGGGGAGGGGCAGAAATCAAGTTGAGCAAAAGCATATATCCATTCATTCTCCCTACTCTATGGTTTTAACTGGCTGTATCGAGTCCCCATCTTGACTTCTCTCAATGATGAACTGTAGTGTGGACTTCTAAGCTGAATGAACCCTTATTCCATTGAGTTGCTTTATGTCAGGGTAATTTATAACACTCTTCAAAGACTCGGCCTGACCTGCTGTTGGCCACTCCAGCTATCTCCCCATCTGCACAACTGACTCTTTACAAATTGAGATAGACTGGGTCTTCTGGGTCCCCAAAAGGCAGTACTCTGACACAATGTCACTCATAAATCCAAAGGTGTCCCAAGATAGATGAAGGCAGAGTAGAAGTTGACACCATTCACTAAGTCAAAGCAGAAACTTCAAAGTGATGGGTTTTGTGAATGAATGGATTGAAGGTCCTGAATGTTCTCTGTTAGACTGTATTGGAGGGGTCCTCCACAGACAGAAGAATCATGGGAAAAGATGCAAAGAATCTGACACCCAGAAAACATCTCCTTATCTTGATGGCTGGAATGAAGCTTCCTAGAGGCTTCTTTCTGGGCCAGGTGGGACCTTCTGGCTTCCAGGTTCATTCATTAGTGGCCTGACACTGAACATACCAACTGCACGATTCCTATGCTAACTACTACCACCCAGCCATAGTGAGTGCTCATGATTATATTTTATAGAAAACCAACAACAGAGCTTACAAAGGGGCTCTGATTATGAACTGAGCTGAGAAATCCATGGTACATTCCACATAGTCCCACTACCCATATGGGGTGGGTTCAAATTGACAAAAGAGAGATTGTCAGACTCCCTTCTGGGAATACAGGGCTTCAGCAGACCAGGAAGGAGAAAGGTTCTTCTCCTCCAGTATTTTGTCAGTATCCAAGGAAGACCCAGAGCTTGACAGAGGGGCTAGGTCTAGGAAGAAGTCACTTTTTGAAGCTTTTTCATTTTTTCAATCTTTCTTCAACTGTGTGGTATGTATGTGTGTGTATATATATATATATATATATATATATATATATATATACATATATATATATAATGTGTGTATGTATATATAATATTCAATTCTGATTTTGTTGGAATGTTTTTAAAACAACTATCCCAATACCTAGACTTGATGATGAGACAATAAAGAATGTTTAGATGCTTGATATAGAGTCTGAATCTGACTTGGGTCCTTCAATGAGACCCACTATTAATCAGCTATCATTCTGACTTGTTTTTATCCATCACCTCCCAGAGTCTCAGTTTCCTCATTTGTAAGGTGGGAATAGCCTTTTGCTAGTTTGGTATAGAATTGTTCTAAGAATAAGCAATAACCTATTGAAGCTTCATTTTGCATATTTTGTAAGTGTCAACTCACTTAAATATCCCAGCAATCCCCTATGGGAGCACTAGGCTCAGCTCAGTTTTAAAAGGTCGATACTGAAAGGTTAAAGACTAAAGTCATTGGTTGGAGGTCATAGGACAGCTTAGCTGAGGAGCCTACATAGAAGCACAGGGAATCTGAACTTAGTTCTAATGACCTCGCCTGTCACCTAGGACAGAGTCAACCAAATGAAGGATGGCAAAGGCTCTTTGTCATGTTTATGGACTGCAAGCCAACTCTGTGCATGGACTTTGCTGCCATCAGCAGATCTAGAGCACGCCTCATGGTGGTCTTTATTAAAAGGAAGGGAGATGCCTGGGAGGTACTGAATAAAGGGGAAAGCAATGTGCTACTCCTGCAGAGGCTGGACGCCTTGGTTACAGTGGAGACATTGCTTCCAGGAGAACACAACTGAAGCACTAACAGCAGGAAAGTGGTATGGGAGAAAGAGCAGAAATGTAGACTCCTGTTCTCAGTTGTCACCTGTCATAGGCTCTGGAGCAAGGACAGCTGTCCTCTGAGGTATGGCAGCCAGTGTGAGCTAGCTCTAGAATCCAGATGGAATGAATAAAATACAAAGGAGAGAAACCATGATGATCACGTGGTTTAGGCTAAATAAGGGGGTTCCGGTTCACACTTTGGTCCAGATTCTCTTTTCTGGGTGACTCACCATGTTTGGTTGGTCCAGTTCCTTGTTCAATGCAGAGACTGTGGTGGGCAAGATCAAGGAACCAGGATCTCCAGACCAGTTAGAATCCCATTTTGTTCCATGTGCAAATTCAGGAGGTCAATTAAATTTTAATGCCTTTCACATCTTGAAAATCCCATGTCCCCTAGACTCACTTTACCCACAGCCATAAATTAATATCCTTTGGGCAAACAATTTCATTTAGATCAAATGATTACTTGTACATATGCAAGAGAGAAAGAAAGACAACACACACACACACACACACACACACACACACACCTCCTGAGCCTCATGTTTATAGAGCCCACCCCCACACAAAGCACACAGACAGTCAGGCAGAGGCACAAACACCTGGACTCTCTAAGCTGCTCCTTCCCCCACCCATTCTCTTGGTTCCACTCCACAGCCCCCTTTCCAACTCCCCTGCTGGGTAGCCAAGGGGGCCTAGCCTTCCACCATCTAGTTACCTAAGCTGATGGGCTGGTGCCATCCAATGGTCAGGATCAGAAGTACAGCCTTGGTTTGAAGACCCAAAAGGGATTGGACAGAGCCCAGGGTCATTTAATCCATCTTTCTCTGTCTTGTGAGGTTGTATCCAGAGTTGCCCTAGATAGACCAAGCTGCCTATGGTTGTAAAACTTCTCAAAGGTCAGAGGATTGTCACTGACACTCTGGGAGGCTTTGGGCCAGGCCAGAGCCTAAAAATATTGGGTGCAAATTGTGTGCTCAGCCCCGTTCTAGAAGCTCTATCTGCAGTCTCCTTGGGATCCTCGCACCTGCTGTCTTTGCAGGCATCACTGTCTCTGTTTTAAATAGCTACTACCAAGAGGGGTGACTCTGAGACACAACTCCAGCACTGCCTGACCCAAAAGCCAGGGCTCTTTTTAGCAGCCACCTAGCCCCGCTGAACTTAATCTTCTATGTCTTTGAATCTAATCATTCATTCATTCAATCAATCAGTCAGTCAGTCCATCATTCTTTCTGTGAATGTTATAGATAGGATCTGTGCTAGAATTCAGAGAATTCAGAGAGGTACCAGGGTATGACTTTAAATAGCTTCTAGGCTTCAGGAATCAATGACTGTTGTGTCTTCTAGAGTCCCTAAATATATATCTCTTCTTTGTTAAGCTGTATACAATTCCAAATGGTAAAAATGAGGAAGCCCTAGCCTAGAGTGGGAGGCAGCCAGCACACAGAGGAGGGTAACCAATGAGCTTGAGCAAAAACCCCTCAGTCCACATTTTCCACTGCCCAAATGTGAGCCCAGACACAGTCAAGAAAAGAGTGCAAGAAACTGGTTATCTTGTTCCAGAGGACTGCTGTTTGTGTCACAGGTGAGAGTCAGAAGCACAAGGGTACTTCTAGTGCAGAGAAACTTGACATGTCCTGTCATTCTGACATCTACATCTTCTCTCCATGCCCAACTCCAACCTTTGTCCCTACTCAACTATTCATCCTCACAGAATCCTACTTACCAGGCTCCAAACAGCGCACAGTTCACTAGCTCCTAATCTTTGCTTATTTTTACTAATGCACAGGACTAGAATAATAGATTTGTAGTGTGTGAAATACCAGAAAAAGATATTACCCAGTCCAAAGTGTGTGGACAAGTAAAAGACCCAGATAAAAAGACTGGTCCAAGATCACATGGCCAGCATATGATATTGCATAGCATCAAACAATGTAGCCATCAAATAACTGAGTGCAGAAGTCACATTGCCCTTCCCAGTGTGAGGACCACTTTCTGCCTTTCCTCTTTATCTCCATCCTTGTAAAATCAGAGAAGAAGTCTGCATCGATCAATTCTAAGTCATCTTTTTATAATCCCTTTCCTCTCTAGTTCCCCAGCCCAAGTATAACATAAACCCCTTGAAGGCAGAAAATACCTTCATTTTTCTAAAGTCTTAATTCTAGCACAATGATTACTTCTAGCACATAAATGAATAAATGCTTAGTTCTAGCTGTGCATATCAATATTAGATGGAAGTTAGATGAACAGAAGAAAGAAAGGGGGAGGGGAGAGTGAAGGGGAGGGAGAATTCTTATATCTGTAGTTGATCTTACTTAGTCCTTCTGTCCTCAGTTACCCCAATTACAACCTTGCCTATTATCCAAAGAAGTATTAGAATGCCACGTTAAAAATGAAAATAAAAGCAAGTATTTCTCTTCCCCGTGAAAACAGCATTCGAAGCTGAGCCTGGTGGCATAGACCTACATGGGAGACTAAGATAGAAGAACCACAAGTCCATGAGTTGTAAGCTACAGAGTGAGTTCAAAGCCAGCCTGGACAATTTAGTAAGATGCTCTCTCAAAATGAAAAGAAGACTGTGGATATAGATCTGTGGTTGGGTTCTTATATAGCAGGCACAAAGAAGCCTAGGCTCAATCCTAAGCACCACACACAATAAACCTCTGAACGTTTCCCTACAGTTTAGTGGGTGAACCAGGTGGTTCCCTCACCATACGTATTTATGAAATGAAGGCACACATATACCTACCCTAACTTCGAGGAAAGCTTGATAAATCAGAATTCCCTGAATGCAGCAGACCTGCCTTCATTTTTCAGATTATATCCCTATATTCTCAAATTCCTTTCTGCTTCTCACAAAGTCCGTTAAAACACAAGCCAGCCAGCCAAACCCAGTTCAAATGCTACCTACAAGGAGCTTTTCCAATTCACCTTCTGAGATCGAAGTGTTCAGAACAGGTTGTCTCTGAGCTTTGATAAGCACCATGCAAACTGCCCTTACAAACTGATATCATAGGATTTTTACCTGGGAATCATAGGTGGTCATTTTCTGTCCAACTCTCCCAACATGCTCTCAGCCGCAGAGCTGACACACAAAGTAAGTGCTTACTCAGCATCCCTTGAATTGATGCTTCTCTTACCACACCATATGTTCCAGTTGCCCCTGAGGGTTCAGTTATATTTCATTGTAAAACCACTTAAGTTACTTCCTAGATCATTATAAACAACAGCCCTTCAGGAGCTGGACATAGTGTCTCCAAAGAGCCACAGCTTTAGGGCAAGGACAAACCAGCACTGTAGAGCCAAACACAGTACACAAGCAAACCCTGAGAACGAACTAGAGCTCATGTATAGGAGACTTGAGGAGCCAAATTGTGAACAAAATAAGAAGACTTTTTAAATTGGTGTTGTATATCAATAAAACAGGATGCCAGGGGCTAGTGAGCCCTCTGGTCATACAGAAGTCCAGGTAAAAGCTACAGATAAACACTGAGGACAAATCAAAGGCCATGTGGATTACTTCTGATTGAAAAGGTCTAGGCCAGCACTGAGCATCTACGACTTCATCAGAACTCTAAGAGTTGCCCAAACGATGTCCAGAAATCGGAGTTGACTTCTACTGTTAATTTCAATCTTTTACTTCAGTGTCCTCCATCCCATTCTCAGCTCCCCAAGACCTTTGTCAGCATAGAGGTGCTTATTGGTAAAAGATCATCTTTGTGCTGTTCTTCAATCCTCTTGTCCTACATTATAGGTCACGTGGGTCTTGGTAAAGTTTTCATACATACCATCTTCCCAAACGTCTCAGCATGAATGAGAGTGGTCCCTATACCCACAGAGCTCAGGCATCCACTACAATGTCACGCCCACAACTTTCTCTCTTCTCTTTGCTCATTTCCTCAATCATCTACTGAACTCCCAGATCATTTTCCAAATAACCAGTGTTTACCCATATCTTGGTCTGAAGGTCTGCATTGAAGGTACCTCTGTTTCAGAGTCTGGGTTGGAAGCTGCAGTGCAGTCTTCACAGTGATGGGCGAAAGCACAGTGTCTTGTGACTACTTGTCACTGGATAGGAAATCTAATTTAACCTTGGGCACAGTGACAAACTTGAATGAACCTATTTTGACATGTACGTGAGTCTCTCAGACTGCATAGTGTTGAGTCTTCTCTCCAGAGCAATCAACTTAATGATCCCAAGATGAGAACAACCTGAATCACCCAGGCAGTCTGTAAGTCCAATCGCCAGTGCTTGGGAGGAAACGAGAGGACACAGGTAAAGGCTGTGTGAAGGAGATGATGCTTGGGATAATGCAGACAGAAGCCAAACAATGTCTAGAGTAGTATGGTTCTCAACCTATGAGTTTTAACCCCTTAGGGGTCAAACAACCCTCTCACAGGGGTTGCCTAAGACCACCAGAAAACGCAGACATTTACATTATAATTCATAACAGTAGAAATTTTCCATTTAGGAAGTAGCAAGGAAAATAATTTTATGGTTGGGGGCATCACCACAACATGAGGAACTTATTAAAGGTTTAGAGAGGTTAAGAAGCACTGTTCTAGGAGCATGGAAGCTTGGAGACACAATGCCAGGAGTTCCCCAAAAGCCTATGGAGAGAACCCAAGGCTAATTGCAGCATGCTACTGGATTGCTGGTCTCCAGAATGACAGAGAAAGACATTTCAGTTGTTTTTAACCACCAAACTTGTGGTATCATCTTACAGCATCTCTGAAAAAAAATGAATATGCACAAGGCCCTGGGTTCGGTCCCCAGCTCCGGGAAAAAAAAGAAAAAAAACCGAAAATAATGAATATAAAAGTTATTGTTGTCCTTGTTTGGTTGATGAGGCAACCAAGAATCAAATGAAAAACAAGCTACCCGGAGTCACAAAGAAATTGCATGGGGATGCCTATATTAGACCCAGATCATCCCCACAACACAGGAGCTTCTTCAAATCAGCACAATGAGGGAACTAAGTGGTACAATGTGTCCGACACTGTGCCAAGCACATGACAGACAGTAGGAAGCAGTTCATTCACTCTATCGAAACCATCTTTTCCTATTCCATTTTATCCACTGACTCACTAGGTGGCCGACTATTAGTCAGATAACCCAGACCCTGTTGATCTTTAAGCTGGCGTATCATCTTTCTTAAAGTGGGCTTCGGCCTGTGATACAATAGCACACGTCTAGAAGGTTCTTAGGGATCAACTTGTCGGATAAGTATTTCAGCGCCATGGCAGCTGGTGGAAAAGATAGATTGGAGCCTGTGCCTGGAGTTAATGTCAGTCGGAATTGAAGATGTGCCAGCCTCATCAGGACAGATTCTTTAATTAACCTGCTAATCCTGTCAGGATTGGGTTCACCCTCTTTCTCCAGAAATGTGCTATGTGTCTCTTCCTTCACCACTTTGTCATTCGCTCTATTTCAGACTCAAGGTGTCCTTTAAGGCAGTACTTTAAAAGACTCTCTGTCCTCCAGGGCACGCTGTGGGAAAAGTGGCCTGCAAACATTCCCCACAGTGGAGCCACCCCTGCTTTGATCCAGAGCAGAGTAGCAATGATCTCAACTCAATAAAGCCACACAGAGCAAAGATGAAGGAAGAAAGGGGAGAGACCCTGGTAGTGTTACAGGCACCTGCTTTGGGTTGGGAGCCAGAGAACCAATTTGGTAACTGAAGACTTTCCCAATAGGTGTGTGTGTGTGTGTGCCAGAAGCCAAACTCAGAGACTTGCTAATTGGGGTGCGATAGCTCAGGGACCCATCTATCTCCTCCCCAATATGCCTTTATGCCCACTTATTAGTATTATTACTTTTAAAGTAGGTTCTAGGAATCAAATTCCTGCCCTTGTACTTTGCCTTGTATGCACTCCATTGGTAAATGGAGTCATCTCCCAAGTACAGAAAAACATAATAGTTTTAGGGACAGAAGAGAAAAAAGTCCTAAGACTGCTTGTGGTCTGGGGCAATAAGCTCAGGATCTCCAATTCCAGACTCCACCAAATGACCACACACAGGAGAAAAGAGTACCCTCTAAGTCCATTCCCTGTGCCAGAGTGAGTTATTTATAGTGAATAGTGAAGTTTGTTCAGTTCATGTTTCTGAAGGCCACAAAGTTCAAGACCAGGCAACCTTATCTGGTGAGGTTCACGCTAGTGAGAGCCATGCAGAAACTTACACGTGGCATCACAGAACACTCCATTTCAGCCTCTCCTTCTTTCCTTATAAAGCCATAGTCATACTGGATTAACACCCCTCTCGTATGGCCTCATTCAACCTTAATTATCTCCCAAAGGTCCCCTTCCAAGCACCACAGTCGGATTAAATTATCACTCCCTAGTGATAGGATCCCAGCACAGGATTAAGTTTCAATCTGGACTTTGGCGGAGGCATTGAGAGTCCAGCACCTCACATCCTAATAGTCCAGTTACCCCAAACCAAATGGAGAAGTAGAGACGGAAAGCCACAGGTCGTGTTATCCTCTTTGCGAGCACTAGTATCCCACAAATGGATTCCGCAGCTAAAATCCAACACAGGCAGCACATTTCCAATCTTTCCAACACAAAATGTTAATGAAGAACAAATTTTTAGCCAGGACGTTTTTCCCTAAAAGTTTCATTTTAAAGCTTGAGATCTAGTTGTTCCTCAGCTACTGAAAGAGGGTCAGAGAAGACAGAGTAAATGCGAAAGGAAAAGTTATGAAGGTGGAAGTTTGGAGATGATGATGCCTCTTAGTTAATTAGACTGTTTCTTTCTTTATATAAAAGCTTAGGGGAGGGAATGTTTGCAGTTTGTTTTCCTGTATATGCATTTAGGGAGAGAATCTTTCAAAACTCCATTGAAAAGAGTAGTTGTGAGTTCCAAGGATTCCTCAACTAAACAATTGCCTAGAAGCATTGAAAGAAAGTAAAAACTAACACACACACATACACACACATACATACACACACACACAGACACACACATACACACACTCCCGCACATACACACACACATACACACACACACTCCCGCACATACACACACATACACACATACACACACACTCCCGCACATACACACACATACACACATACACACACACACTCCCGCACATACACACACATACACACATACACACACACTCCCGCACATACACACACATACACACATACACACACACACTCCCGCACATACACACACATACACACATACATACACACAGACACACACATATACACACACTCCTGCACATACACACACATACACACACACACACACTCATGCTCCACAAAACAAACTGATACTTGAAATTGTAAATGTTTTTATAAATGATGAAGGAATAGATGAACGCATAAATTTTCCTCTCAAAAGCTAACCTTATCTGTACTCTACTAACTCCTCGGCTTTCGTTTGCCCTGTAGAGCGTTTGTGGGAGAGGAAGCTTCTAAAACAATGCAGTGTCTCACATGCTGAGAAGAGCACCACAGACCTCAGTGATACCCTGCCAGAGAGTCCCATGATTCTAACCAAGGGGAGCAGCAAATAAGGATTGGCCTACACAGCAGATGACTGCCTTCTGCAGAATACATCAATATCTCTGACTAAAGAATCCTTCAGATAAAGCAGATGAATACTAAGAATTCAAGAATACTAAGCATGCATTATATTCTGAACTGAGCAGGAGGCCGATGCTAAAAGAGACATTATTGAGATAATTGGAGAAATTTGAGCAATGTCTACTCATTATATCAATGCTACATTTCTTGATCTTAATCATTTTATTACAGTTGCATGGAGAAATATTCTCACCCTTGGGAAGCACAATGGTATGTTTAGTGAAAAACAGGAGTGTATTTTTAGATTATAAAGGAAATGTGGTAAAACATGAAGAATGGCAGCCACTGGAGAACTTGAATGAGAGCCATGCAAAATCCCTTTTACTTTGAAACTTTTTGGTTAGTTAAATTTACTTCAAGTTAATCTATAAATAACTTAGGGGTTGCTAGGCAAATCACAACAAATGATACACTGTACCTTCCTTTCTTCTTTTCTGGGTTTTTTTCCTCTTCCCTTATGCCATTCACAACTTCCACAAAAAGAAGTCACCACTCCAAAATAGGAAAATCAATTATGACACACACTACGTGAGCAAATTTCAAACAAGGTAGGAAACTCCTACCAATGCTCTTCAGGCATGTTGCCTGATAGGCAAGCAAAGAAACACAGAACAAAGACATCAGCCTTTTTGGGCCAGAAGAATATATTCCTTCCTTCTTGATTAAGCATTTAAGTTTAGAGAATGTTCTTGAAGAGGGAATTACACATAGAATAGACTGTATGTCCTTTCCCAAAACACTCTCCAGTGCTGAGAATTTTTTGTATTCAATCAAGCCAAGTCTAAAGCACCTACTACCGTGGCAAACAAAAAGCCTGGGAGTGTTCTGGATTTGGAACTCAAGTTCACTCTGTGCCATGACAAAGTACCCCAGCCTGGACAGCTCATACGGAAGAAACTTATTGTCTCAAAGTCATGAAGGTTGAAGGACCAAAGCTGAGGCTTTGCAGGTCTTTTTCAGCCTGCTATTGAGTCATTATACTATGTCTTTTTCCTGGGCTTACAGGTGGCCTTTTTCTATCTGTATAGATTTTTCCCATTATTTACCCTCTGTACTTGTCTTTGGATCCCAATAACCGTCATGCATAAGGTTTACATTGAATTCTGGCCTGCCCTAATGACATAATTTTAATTTTATGACCTCCGTAGAAAACGTATCCATAAATAAGATCACTTTCTGAGTCCTAACCACTACACTTAGACCTTCAGCATATGAAACCAGAGAGATGCACTCCTATCCACAATGCCAACTATGAGCTGGAGTCCATTCTCTTTTATCTAAAAATCAAAAGCACCCGGTATTCAACTCATACATGCTGGCTGGCCAAAAAGTCTGCTGCAGTCCATTCCAAAGGTACAGATTCCACATTCCCAATCCTACACAGAGAAAATGAGCCAAACAATGGAGCATCACATGAGTAGCCCAGATTAACTGCTTTCTGAATTGTTGTAAGATGGATCTGTGGGAAAACATCGTGTTGATGATGACTTTCTATCTCAGTGACAAAGTATCTGCAATAGACACATACGGGGGAGATAGCTCACGGTTCATAGCTTTCCGTCCACAGTCAACTTTATATCTGTAGGATATTCTGTCATAGTGAAGATTAAGTGGTTAGTATGACGTGCATTAGGAAATTCTCTTTCTGGGTCTCTATCTTCTCCTTTCTATTGTGTCTTTCTGTCTATTGTCTTCTGTCTTTATGTTTATTATGTCCTTTCTATTATAGCTATTTTGTCTATAACAAAGATGAAAGAAGGATACCATGGTAATGGGGCTATGTCTAGAAGCTCACTTCATAGCAAGCAGAGATACATAAAGGGGCAACAGCAAGACTGAGACCCAAGGACACAGTCAAGCCACCTACTTTCTAGAGTTAAGCCCACTTCCTAATGTTTCCACATCCTCCCAAATAGTCCTGCTGACTAGAGACCAAGAATGCAACAAATCAACTGTGGGGTACTTTTGTGTTCAAAACATAAGAAAGACATTGTGCTTCAGAGCTACCTTAGTCTTCATAGCTGTTAAAATAGGAGGAGACCCTGAAAGAGAATTAACGACACATGGCATAATGGCCAATTTCTCTTCACTGTGATAAAATATCCTACAGACACAATTTAGGGGGAGAAGGATTTATTTTGTCCCATAGTTTGAGTGAATACAGTTCATCATGGGTGGGAGACCATAATAGGATTGTACAGCTGGTTTTATGTGTCAACTTTAACACGCTGAAGTGATCACAGAGAAAATGCCTCCATAAGACCCAGCTGTAAGGCATTTTCTCAACTAGTGATCAAGAGGGGAGGGCCCAGCCCATTGTGGGTGGTGCCGTCCCTGTGTTGGTAGTCTTGGGTTCTATATGAGAGCAAGCTGAGCAAGCCAGGGGAAGCAAGCCAGTAAGTAACATCCCTCCATGGCCTCTGTATCAGCTCCTGCTTCCTGCCCTATGCGAGTTCCGGTCCTGAGTTCCTTTGGTGATGTACAGCAATGTGAATGTGTAAACTGTATAAACCCTTTCCTCCTCAACTTGCTTCTTGGTCATGGTGTTTGTGCAGGAATAGAAACCCTGACTAAGACAAGGGTTATCGTAGTAGAAGCTTCTGGCCACAGCCAGAAAATTTAGAAGCCAAGAACTGGGGCTAGAAGCAAAACAGATCAACGAGTCTCAACATTAAACCTTGCTGTGCTCTATTGGCTTTATAACCCGAGGTTTTTACATCCTCCTAAAATAACACCATCTGCTGAGGTCCAAGGGTCAAGTACATGAGCCTGTGGGGGACATTCTACATCCAAACTCAGCACATAGGATGAACATTCCACCCTCTATAAGGGATGCCCTAGAAGGAGACTGAGAGATGCCATGAGTCTACTGCTCCTCTCACAGGCCATTCATAACGGGGATTCTCCCCATTCTTGGAGGTAAAGTAGGTGATTTTTCAAAGGTTATTTTGACCCCAGTATGCTTTGTCTTACATATTGGAGCCAGATCCTCACTTTTGAAATGAAATCAACTCATTGGCGGATTTATGATCAATCCTGATTGCCAGCTAAGAAAGAGATAACAAACTAGAAAGTTCTTTTTCCATTTCCCAATTTCATAAACTTTCTCTTCTTGATGGAAATAAAGACCTGTGCTTGAAGGCTCCAGTTGCCATGGTGCTAAGAAACTTGACGTCCTCAAAGTATGAAACAATCCCAGCCATTCAAAGTTGACCCTTAAAATAAAACCCAGCTTTCTAAGCTCAAAAACTTCTAAGTTCTACCCCAATCCTGAGTTCATAAAAAGCACTCAATTAAAGTCTCCGTGTTGAAATATATATATATTATATATTCATATATATGTATATATATATACCTTCCATTATCGTGCATTTCCTCATTTTTCTTCCATATTGAGAGAGACAATTTCCATTTGTGATGATCAGCCACAACATACATGCAAATGTGCTAAGTAAAATTAGGTGTAGCTGAGTGAAAGTCTTTTAAAGACAGTCTGCATCCTAAGCCAGCGAGTGGAGAATGTGGGGAATTATTCCTGCTCTCTTACTATATGCAAATGCTCAGATTATAGCTAATTATATTGTTGCAAAGCAGAGCCAAGAAACTGCTGCCGTACTCCCAGTCTCCTTGGGGAACATGCCATGAAAAGAACTTTTTTCCCTCCTTTGTAAATTACACTATAATATAATTGGGTCTCGCTGTTCCTGTAACACTTCTCTCAGGGATAGCGCAGGAGAAACGAACAATGTCTTCCTAAATCCCTGTTAAGATCATTAAATGTGGGATCACAACACACTAGCAAGCACCCAAGTCTTCATGTGTCACAGGAACAAAACTGGGAAGAGAAAAAAAAAAGTGACAAATTACATCATATGGGTTTTTTTTTTTTTTTTTTTTTTGCTGTTACAATGGAGTTCAAGGTAATAAAGTGTTAATGAATTCGTCCCTGTATCACTGGCTTTGTAAGGGGACTTTTTAAGTTTTTACTACCTCGTAGGAATAATTGTCCTATGCTGTTAGACAGCTGTTGGGAGAAAAAGGGTTGAGAGTGTGCAGTTGACTCTGTTTTTACTGCACTGTCATGTGCATTGTTAGAATGACATACTGCACTGCCTCCTGCCTTTTAGTTTTACACAGGAAGAAAATTTCTCTTTAGACAATTTGGGGCCGGGGACAAACTAGAGCCCAGTTAAAAGGGGCATGTACCTAACTTCTCTCCTTGGACACGTTGGTTGGAGTAATTTGAGTAATCGTCAGGGTGCATTGGACAGAGAGTAAATTCCTGAGCTCAACTCTCTCATCCTGCAGTACAGAAAGATGTTCTTATACTTCTGAAACTGTACACATAGACCCATCCAAGTGGTCACAGTAGTCCAAGGAGGATTGTAAGTAAGACTTTACAACTGTGGGTGATAGAGTGTTTTATGTTTTGAATTTGTTTCTTTCTGGTCAGATGCTTCTTTTCCTGTCCATTCTTTGACACACAGTGTGTCATGATGCTTTTGGGCATGATGCTTACATGTAGTAAAACAACTGACCTCCTTATTCCTAAAATCAAAACATTTTGTGTGTTTTAGACTTAGCTTTCTTTTCAGATTCAAATCAATATTTCACAGATGCTAAAAAGGTCTTTAATGTGCCTTCCTGCCTCTGACTGCAGAGGTGTCTCATGTTTGAGATGTGTAGCCATACATCATCTTTTTAGCAGTTCATCAGAGGGTCAAGGGACCCACTCATCAGAGAGGACAGTGACTACAAACACTTTACTCTGCCATCTGGCATGACCTAACAGTCACCACCTGCAGCATAGACCCTGCCTTTGGGAGCAGAGTAGTCGTGCCACCATTACTGACTGGGTGACTTGAAGCTTGTCAACCTATTAGATTCCATTTAAACTGCTCCATCATCCTAGGCTGCTGTAAGGACTAAATGTGAAACTCCTTTTTAGATCTTACCAGTGCACCACCCAACACACACACACACACACACACACACACACACACACACACACACACACACACACAGACAGAGTGGTCATGCGGTGACTGCTATAGAAGTATAGAAGTAATGATCAATGATGGACAAGGACCCAAAACATCATTTTTCTAATAAAAAGAATTAATACTTTTGTCTTAATAAACTATAAATTGATTCTGACTCTCCCATTCCAGTGCTCTTCATAGCCCTGTCCTGTGGCTATGTATTTTTTCCTGTAAATTTACAGCTGTTGCCAATTGAGTATAGCAAAATGAAAACTTTAGTTTTAAATGCTTATGTTAATGTCACAATGTAAATATGCCATTGACCCCCTTCCTCTGTCTTTCTCTGTTTCTCTGTCTGCTTCTCTGTTTGCTTCTGTCCCTGTCTTTGCATGTGTGTGTACTGTGTGTTTGTTTGTTTCTGTCTCTTTCTCTGTCTATCTCTGTCTCCCTCTCCATCTGTCTCTGTTTCCCTCTCCATCTGTCTCTGTCTCTCTCTGTATCTATCTATCTATCTATCTATCTATCTATCTATCTATCTATCTCAGACAAACACACACAGAAAAAACACACGGCATGCTTGGGTTATCCTGCAGATCTTTAAGAGATGTCACTGTACCTCAAACTATAGGTGGTCATGTGGTGAGGTGAAATAATCATATAATAATGGCAGTGCATTGGTTAGTTTTCTGTTGCTGTGATGAAATACCATAAGCAACTTGAGGAAGGAAGGGTTTATTTGATCTTACAGTTTCAGAAGTCGAGTCGATATGGCAGGGGAAGCATTGCAGCAGAAGCAGGAGGCTTAGCACTCACATGTCTAGCTACATGTAAGAATTAGAGAGTGTAAGGCAAGACTATAAACTCTCTAAGCGCCCCCCTCCCACAGTGATTTTCATCTTCCATCAAGACTCCAGTTCCTAAAGGTTCATAACCCTCCATCACCACTACCAGTGTCACTACAACCACCACCTTCTCCCCCATCCCCACTCCCCATCCCTTCCCAATAAACAAAGCCACCAACTGGGGACCAACAGCAAATACATAAGCCTATGAAAGGCATTTCTCACTCAAACCAACACAAATATAAATATTTACAACTTACATATGGCAATGTCACACACTCTTCTTATGTACTCATGGTATTGCCCCTTATAAGCATCTATTCAAGATAATACCAAGACACCTGTGTGTGGATAAATAGGTCAAGGCACAACAGATTAAGTGTACTTAAGCATGAAGGTAAATGGCTAAAATAAGATTCACACCCAAGAAGTCTAACTTTAGCAAATACACCTTTATTGTTCCTATGATTTAACTACTTACGAAGAATTACTTCTCTGCCAGGCACTCCATGTTCATGTCTAATTTACTCTCCCTTATTAAATATTACATTAAATGAGGATAGAACCTAGTTCTTAGCCTACCTGGTTCCAAAACCATATTGGCCTCTACAATATGCTAGGTCACAACTGAATGGCAGGGTTTGGAGGAAACTCTAAGTGAACCTATTAGAATGTTGCCTCCCAGATAAATGTGTTACTCTTTACTCATCCTTGTCTTGCCTTGCTAGAAGACACAGGACCTTAAGTACCTGTATCTCAAGAGTTTTGGTGTCTCTGGGTTCTATGATTATTCATGTGTTTCTTGAAACTCTCTGATGAAAAAGGTCCCTCACTCAAGATCCATACACCAGACTTCAGTACATCTCCCAACAGCCATTATGGGAGGATTTTCTATGTCATTTAAGGATCTGAGAAATCTTTGTACCCAAATTCTCACTTTTTGTTCATGCTTCAGTGATGGCTTCAGTAAGACAGAACCTTGTCACTTTGCATCAACAACAAAACTCACAGAGCAGCAGAAACAATGTCATCTTCAGGACAAGTCTAACAAGACAAATACAAAGTCAAAGGACATGTACTTCCAGTGTCGTGGCAATTCTTCCAAAGGACTGCTCAAACCCGTGAGGGATTGCATGACTTTAACCTGTGAGTTTGATAATAGTCTTATCAATTTTGCACTTAAAAGCCTTATGGCATAGTTATTATCTTGGTACTTGTTCTGATTAATTCTTCTAAGTGGTCTTCCTGTCTCCAAGTATGATCTCTTCCTTCTATCCTATGACAGATATAAAAGGTCCCGTGACTACCAAATCCATTTTCTTTCCTTCTCAAAACAAAAATGGGTAATAGTCAAATAACTTTGCAATTGGGTGGTGCTCTATCATTGGGTTCTGGCTAAACTGATATAGCCAAGCACCCTACACTTGGTAACTTATAAATAAATCCTTTGTTAACCACAATGGTATGTCTGATACTAAAGTCCCAACAGGTTTGGTATCTGGTGAGGGCTTTCTCCCAATTTCAAAAATGGAACCTTCTTTCTAAGTTGTCATGGGATGGGGGAGAAGGGTATAAACAATGGGTATAAAAGGTATAAAGCTCCCAGTGGCTTCCTTTGTAAGAACATTAATCCCATTGGTAAGGGCTGAGCTCATGACCTAATCATTTCCTATAGAGCTCTCCTGGATACTATCACATTGGGAATTAGATTTCAACAAATGAGCTGTACAGAGACAGGTGAACAATTCCATTCAACCCCTGCCCATCTTGTCCACACCCTTCTCAAACTCCAGGTATATTGACTCTGACCCAACTCTCATTCCAGCATCAACATTGACATCTAAGTCAAAAATTCATCTAAATATCGACTCATTCCCCCATAGGAAGGCTCGAGGTGGGTTATCCTAAAGTCAATTGTTCTGAAAAGTCAACATGTTTCCAAAGTACAAGAGCGACCCAGATACAAAACAGACATTCTCAATCTAAGGGGAAGGGACCAAAGTGACAAGGAGGAATGGAAGCGATGGGGGAGGTAAGAGGTGCCATGTAAATTCAACAACTGCCAGTACTGTGGAATCATAGGCCTTGAGAACCATCTTTGTTGACTCTGCATTCTATCTTGTGGACTCTCTGGGGTAAAGGTTCTTCTGGATTTCCTCCCTAAGGCTTTAGTAGGGTCATTTCTTATAGCTCTGCTAGGCAAGGCCCACACAGCATCTCTCAAAGGGTATGTTGGGAACTTCGCCTCCTGGCTCTTTGGGCTAATTGAACTGTGATGAGTCTACTGTTCTGGATTTCAAGGTGGGCCCATTCTTAACCTATTCCATTTTACTCCCAGATTTTGGGCTATGTTGCCCTTCTTTCTAAAAAGTCCATTTCCCCCCTACCCTTCATTCATCCATCCCTGTGAACTCAATTCAATACTTCTTAGTTTGAGAAGTTTTATGTGATCCCTCTAAATCTGTTAACATTTTGGCCATTTGTTGTGATGTGTATTCTGTATAGTGTAAGATGTTTAAAGTATCTCAATCCATGGTGCCAGTAGCAAACCCTTTCTATTGTTGTGACAGTACCTCCACAGAGTCTTGAAGAGCAAAATGATGCACATCTAAGAACCACTATTTCAGATGGAGAAGGGATACCTTCTGCATGCAACATGGCAAACCCTTGTGATTCTCCATGCAATGAGATACTTCTCTGAGTATTTCATCTGTGGGAATCTCATAGACCAGGTACAATTTTCCCTGGTAAATTAACTGAGAGAAAAGAATGTAACTCAGAATAGTTGTCACTTAATACTCAATCAGACAACTAAGAAGTGAAAATCCAAGGCCTACAATGAAGTCCCCTTGGCTCAATGAGGCCCCTGCTCTCCCCAAGAGAATATACAAATGTTGGGAGAATGGAGGTAGGAGAGAGGGCTCCTCAGTGGTGTGGATGCCTGTCAGTTTCCTGGACTTCTTGGAGTAACCATTTCTTATATTCACTCTGTAAGTTACTGCAGTGAACTCATTGGTTCAAACAGCTAAACATGGGTTGGAATCCTTTCTTTGGTTTGCCATGAATAGAAATAGACTCCAGGAAAGACCACATGAGAGTGCTTAACATAGAGTAGTTGGTATTGTAGTGATTAGACCAACTGGGCTGTACAGTCCTTTTGAACTCGTGAGTCTCCGGTTCTCACATTGAAAGCCCCCAAGAATCAGACTGACCTTCTTTGCAGTGCTCACGCTCTCTCACCTCTGCTGCCCTTCACTGCTGTCTGTTCAATCTTTCCACCTCACTAAGGCAAAATACTTTCTTAACACATGACAATAAAGTGCAAATGGCAGATATCAAGTCTTCCCATTTCTGTCACACCACCTGATCATAAAACTACCAAAGACAAATGCAGACAGCCTACAGTTAAAAGTCCCCATTATAACAAAGGACACTTGACCCAAAGATCCAGCCGATGACAGGGACTGACATCTGTCCACCTGACTCTAGACTTATGTAGGTTGTCTTTACAAAAATGTTTCCCTATAACCATCAGAGAGTGTGGTAAGGCTCTTTCTTTTCTTTTGCCTGCCAAAGGACTAAGAACAGAGTCTCATTGATATACATCCTATGGGAAACCTTCATCAGCCATCTGGAAAGAATAGAAGCTTGAAAACCATCCCTGCCTGACTTCAATTACAGCCAGGAGATGCTGCAGCAGAATTCTACTATTTACAGTACATCCCTTCTTCCCGCATCATTCTCTCTCACTCACTGGCTATACAATGATGTACAGGAAACATCTGTTCCATTGTGTGCCAGGCAAAGTCATAGTCATACTCCTATATAATAAACACATACAGTAATATACAAAATATATGTTGGACTATACAGAGATATATATCCCACAAATGGAAGCACAGATACAAATACACAGAGATTATGTGAACACAGAAGTACAATATGCACATGTGAGTAAACGCACCAAAGTGTTCATATTACATTAGAATCTTGATGCTCACAACAGACATTCAACTCAGTTGGCTTTACATAGTAGGGGTATTGATACCTGAGAGAATCAAGACGAAGAACAATGAACCTGGGATAAAAACAGAGAAAGAGCTTGGCCTGAAGAACAACTAAACTGAGCTGTGGCCTTTATCAACTTCACTACCCTTTTTGGTCTATTTCTCTGATTTTCATTTTTCACCATGGTAGCTTCACATAAAAAGCCTTTATATAGCCTAATGTGAGAATGAGTACATCTCTGTCTCTGACCACAGGTTATAAGAAATCAAGTTGCCAGAGTGTTTTCTGGTTGCTATGCCAAAAGCCAAGGGCGGGTAGATCCAGGTGCCCACACGTCTCAGGTAGCTCCAGGCAGGTTAGACTGCATTGACAAAAAGTTCTCTAACCTCCGTGGCTTGCTTCCATAAAGACTGCATTATATTACATGCTTATCTTGAGCTAGATGTGGCTTTGTCTCATTCTTTCTTATCTGGGACGCAGGATGACCTGTTCAAAAGTGTCAGACAAGAGAGACAGCAGACGAGGTGACACACCATGTAAGTGCCCTTAGAACACCTGAAGTGTAGCATGCATCTGTGGGTTCTCATCCCAACAGCCAGAGTACCTCATCTGGCCATGTCTAATATCAACAGTGGGAATGAAGGATGAATACTTCGACTACTATGGTCTGCCTTTTCCTAGCCAGATGTGACTGGCTAAGAGATTCTAGAACAAATCTGTACCTTGACTAACAGGACAGGATCCAATTGAGCCTCTGTGGTGGCTCTAGCAGTAGTGTTGATAAAGAAAGGAGCTGGGAGTACCCACAAAAAAATCTTCTGGGCATGCTATACCATTATGTTATAGAAATGTTATAGATAAATCACTGTGCACACATGCATTTGGCTCAACTAACCACAGCGTATACATGAAACACATGCTTGTTAACTTCTGCATGCTGATTGGGGCATGTTTGCAGACATGGACACATATGTGCACATGTGTACATTAATAGAGGTTTCTGTGTAGACACATGTGCACACACAAACATGCTCAAAGCACACTTTTTACTGGGTCCACCCTCATTTACATATGAACCCACATGCACATGCCCACCCTCAGGCACACATGCACACTCCAGCTCAGCAGGGAAGGGCTGCTTCTGTGGCTGGAGAGATCAAAGGCAGCTGCTCCCTCTGCATATTTAAGGAACCCCTGCTGCTTCCCTGCAGCTCTTAGCTGAACCCCCTGCCTAGCCAAAGCCCTACTCTGGGAAATGCCTGCAACTCCCAAACTCTACCCTAGGGGGAAGGATTTGGGTCTAAACACTTCTTCCCTTAAGCTTTTAAAGAAAGACACACAGAGAGACCCCCAGACAGGCCTGAAGGACCCCATTTGGAAAACCCAAAGATAAAGATGAGGCATAACCAGAGGGGACAGAGCCACTGGGGCAGCAAACTCATCCCTAGGGAAGATAGGACTGACAGCCATCATTGCTGAAAAGCTTGTATTCCTTCCAGTGGAACACTGAGAGCCAAGCCAGTAACTCTTCTGAACCAGTCACTTCCCCTCTGAACCACAGAAATTCAAAAGCCATCCAACCCAGCAATGCAAAGTGCTGATACAAGGAGCTCTGCCCCACAGTTCATACCATACCACAGCAGACATCACTAATCCATTACAGCACCCTTTCTGGCCTATTCTGGAGATGGTCTTTGAATAATTTTGCACAAATTCCTCTTCACTAATACACTAAGCAAACAATATAGAGCATACATGGAGGGGGACCTGTCAGCAGCCCTGGTGTGACCTTAATACTCCATCACCTCCATGAGGAGAGTACAGCTCAGGAGAAGAAAGACGCTAACCTACAAGAAATAAATTAGGAGGTTGACATAGATGTACCCTTAGCTCTCACCTCCTTCCCACACCCTGTTTTCAGCCAGAAGTAATAATGGGTTCCATTTATTGGGCACCACTGATTAGCACTAGTGATCACACTGAAAAGAACTCAAGATGCCAAGACACAGCGGGTGAAAGCACCATGATCAATCGCATCTGTGATTGGCAGCATGCCCCATTCTTGTCTCAGATACAGGTACACGAGGCTGAACCATACACTCCCCTCTATTTGTAAAGTAATAATCCATACCTATCTACAAAGAGAACTGACTCTCCTGGGAATGAGAATGCTGTGAGATGAGCTCTGGGAGGTGTATAGAAGTCTGTGCAAAGTGGCACTGCCAAGGAGGCAAACAGTCATGGGTTCAACAGCTAACCAGAATTCTCACACCACCCATGAGACTCCACATGCTATCCCTATTGGTGATTTAGTCTCTCTATCAGAAATAAGGGCATGGGATTCATATCCCCCTCAGTTCCTAACGAGATAATACTACCAAAACAATAGCACGATAATTTATTGTACATCAATTAAAGAGCAGCTACTGTGCTTGACTCTGCATGCTAACCCTTTCAATGTTGGGTTATATACCCATAATTAAGAAAATTAAATGGTCAGAGATGTGGGTGAATTCCTTGATATCACACAGGCAGAAATGGTAGGACTGCAGCCATTGTGTCTGTCTGATGCAAAAGTCTGTTCTCTTTGTGCTAAACAATGATTAGATGTGTTTTGAATCAAAATAGAAGAGAAAGTTCTATGGAAAAGAAGAAGTAGCTTTGGGTGTAGGCTACAAAGAAGGGTGCATCAGTCTTCAAATCCTTCCGACATCTTCCACTGTTCATAACTTAAATTTTTGTCCCTAGATTTAAAACATTTAACATGATTTATTTATTTTATGTGTATCAGTATTTTGCTTAGAGGTAGGCAAGTGTACTATATATATGACTGGCATCCATGAAGGTTAGAAAAGGGCATCAGATCCCCCAGAACTGGAGTTAAGAATGTTTTGAGCCACCAAGTGGATGCAGAGAATTGAACCCTTGTGCTTTACAGGTACAAGTACTCTTAATGACTGAGCCATCTCTCCACTCCTACACCATATTTCAATCTGATTTAAAATTAGATATCCAAAATTTAATAGACAAAGATTGCCCAGTTTTTATTTAAACTGCTCAATACAGTTTAATCTGTTCCATGCCCTTTTTTAAAGTCACAAATATTACAATCACTAATTTAGAAAGTGAAAATACAGACATAAAGAAGAAAATAAGAAATAATTTTATGTCCTAATCCATCTCCAAGGAATAACCAAGGAATTGTTAATGTTTTTGTATGCATTAGCCTTCCAGAATATTCCATAAATATGTTGTTTACATGGTAAACTCATTCCACAATACTGATTTTTATAGCCTTCCTTTTATTTTAATAATATTTCACAATCTTAAAATAGGCATCATTTTGACTCTCTGGGTATAGTCTACTGTAAGACTTTTATAATATTATTGGAAAAATATTGGCATTGAAGTTGTTTTCAATTAAATGTCATAAAAAACCATAGAAAGCAATTTTTACATATTTTTATGGTAAGTAATTTTCTTAGAATTCCGAGGTGAAATGTATGAATAACTTAAGTGTTTTGTATCTAATCCAAGTAACCTTCCAGGAAAATGTGTTTCAGTTTGCCAGTTCTGCAATCTTCTTCAGATCTTTGCCCAAACTGGACGTTTCACTTTTAGATCTTTGCATCTTAACACTTATGAGCATAGAAACAGAGTGAAACACTTTGGATGGAAACCATGGGGCCCCAAGGGAGCTCATGCATCAACTGTGGAAATGGATGTGTTTATTTATTTAAGTGGACATGGGTCAGCATCACCAGAAAAGAAGAAACGCATATAACAGTTCTTTCGATGACACTTCAATGTTACTGCTAGATCCAGGTTCAATGTACCATAGGGGCTGCTGTCTCCTTGACAGACTGTGAGCCCCATATGGGTAGGAACCATATCTCTGAAAAACTATGGGGTCTTGGGCAGAGACCCACTCACAAGCACTGTCTTTATGTCTGTCAGTGTCTACAGTGGTTCTACTAGATAACCTGTAAGGAGAACATCTTCTGTTTTGGTTAAGGGATTGAAACTTCTGGGGTCTCTGGAACCACTTTCCTCATCTAGAAATGGGCTGATATCACTGACTTCACAAAGCAGGGATGACAGGGGTGACAGAATAGATTGCAGAGCTGGAAAAGTCTTTGAAGAGCAGACACCATGCTAATGTCCCTTGGACTATGTTTATACTGAACTCTGGGAGTTGTTTCATAGATGCCCCTATCCTGAAACAGGTATGCACACATGAAATCATCTGTTTAAACAAGTCTCCTTTTACATATCACAAGAAGTGATCTTAGCTAGGGTGTTTAGGAAATAGACCTGATTAAAAATCCTGGATTTAACACTGACTAGTTTATGACCTTTTGCAAGATGTCTAAATATCTTCACCCTACTGGCCTGGAACTTACTACTTAGGTGAGGATGACCTTGAATTCACAATGGCTACCTGTCTCTAACAAATTCTGTATGTGCTACCATGTTCAGCCTCTTAGGTTTTCTTGACTATAAAATACACACATACACACAGAGGAGAGAGAGAGAGAGAGAGAGAGAGAGAGAGAGAGAGAGAGAGAGAGAGAAATGAAATGAGACACTATAAATTCCAGTTCCCAACCTAGACTGAGGGTGTCTTAGTCAGTGTTTTATTGCTGTGTAGAGATACTATGAACATGGCTACACTTGTAAAATAAAGCATTTAACTGGGCCTTGCTCACAGTTTCAGGGGTTTAGTTCGTTATTTTCTTGGCAGAAAGCATGGAGGCATACAGACGGACATAGTGCTGGAGATCTGTGGGCAGGAGGAGGAGGGAGAAGGAGAGAGAGAGAGGGAGGGAGGGAAGGAGGGGGAGAGGGAGAGGGAAACAGACTGAGTCTGGTGAGTCTGGGGCTAGGGCTTCTGAAATCTCAAAATCCACCTCCAATGACACATTTCTTCCAACGAGGCCACACCTACTCTGACAAGGCCACACCTACTCTGACAAAGCCACACCCCTTAATCCTAATTAGTGCCACTCTCTATGACTAAACATTCAAATATTTAAGCCTATAGGGGTCATTCCTATTCAAACTACCACAGAGGTATATAGTTGGAATTCATGAAATAGTACTTTCTTTTTCTTGACATCTATAAGAAAGACTCTCTGTCAATCAACTTTGGCTGTCTGTCATCTTTTGTTGTACTGAAACCACCTCCAAATGTCCTAAAACATAAAATAGAAATCATGCATTTAACTCGGTATTCTGTGAATGCAGAATGTGGGCTGGGGTCATGACTGGCCTCTGCTGACCTCGTGGCTGCAGTCATTGAATAGTTGATGATCGACCTCACACAACATGACTAGTAGGTCAGCTGAGTATCAGCGGGGTCAAAGAAGGTAAACTGGAGCAAACCAAACCAAACTGGGTCTTGAGTATCATCAGTCAGCAGGCTAAGTAGATTTTACTCTCATGATAGTAATAGCATGTTTCCAATCACAGCAAGTTACCAGGCATGTGTTTACTAATGCTTTTCTGTCCAGAGCTACCACTCAGTCAAACTAAGATTCAAAAGGAAGAGAAATAGATTCCACTTCTGGATGGGAGGATCTCAGTAGTCATGTCATCAATAAATGACCATACTGGGGTAGGGAGAATCTTTGCTCAGTTTTGCAACCTACCTGATAGTTGAGGGCTTCTTCCTGGACCATCTGTACCCTATGATGTAGTTGCTCACCCCCAAATAAAGCTTCTTTGTGCTTGTCAGAAATCTTCCCATACTTTCCAGGGTTCCCTCAAATCAGTGCCAAAATGGCACCATGATCCCCAGCCTAGAAGCCTGCTGAGCAGGAGACGAGACAAAAGAACAAATGCTTAAATTATCTGATGAATGTCAGATACATTAAACTAATTTATGTAATAATGTAAGCACAGTGATGGGAAGGTAATATGAGAGACATAAATTATACATTATTATTGTCAGCTCTAGCACTTATCTTAGTAGCGTGTCAAAATACATCCTGATATGTTAACATTTATAGAAATGAACAACAAGTGCTTGCTCAGGGCTCCAGCAGTGAGAGGAGGGATGCCATTTGCATGCAAGCACCAGCCTGTCATTGTTTTGCTCAGGACCAACCAGGCAAGGAAAAAAAAGGGTGCCCTGGGGGCTCAGCTTCTCCAGAGGGCCCTAGGCCAGAATCTTCCTAACAAGGTTCCAGGCTGTAGAAAACCAGGAAAAAGCATCCTCATGATATCACACTTGGCACTTACCAGATCTTCAATCTAAGTGATTTTACTTCTTCAGGCCTCAGTTTACATACCTCTAAAGTGGGACCAAGAGGACTGAAAGATTGCCACAAGGAAATGGCGAAATGATTATGATTTCATTACATGGTGGCGACCGAGTGCATTGATGTAGCAATCGTAGATTTGGAAACCCAAAGGAAGCCTGGCCTAGCCATCATGAACTGCTTTAATGACTGCCTAATGTTTCATCCATTCTGTATGCAAGGTTCCCTCTGATGTTTTCTGTTCCCCTGTACTATCACCATTTTATGGCCAAATGGGTCTCCGTGACACCTGAGACCAGAGTCTGAAAGACAGAAATCTATAGACATCAGCACAGGGCATGCTCTTAGAGAGGAATGGTAGGTAGGGGTGATGGACCTACGTGTCACACTTCATACAGACTGACTACTATCACCTGAAGTAACTAAAACTAAGTCTGAGCCTCACTGGGCAATTTCAAGGCTCTGGAAGGAAAGGTGGGCAGAAGCCCCTATCATGGCTCTAGTCCTGTCCCCCCCCCCACTTTCCAGGGTCTGTGTGAGAAATCTCTGGTTCATATCAAAGAGTATATTGGGAGCAGTAGAAGACTACTCTCTTTCCCCCTCTCTCTTTTATAACAAACATACCTCAATAGATCTAATTCAACAAATCAAAGTGAATAAATCTTCTTGTCCAAATAGGAAAACTGTAAAGGAAAAGTTCCGCTATAAGAATGTAACCTTGAATCACAACACTTTCGTAAAAGGCCATCTCTACATGACCATGTGCTCAGCCTCCCAACATCTTTAGATAGGATCAGAAAATGCTTGACAGCAGAGAAATCGTAGTACTCTTTTGTTGACTATATTCTGATTGGTGTGACCAGAAAAACAAAACAGGAGTCAGCCAACTCTGACCCTTGGGTCAAGGCCTAGCCCTGACTTCTGTTTTAGTAAATAAAATTTGATTGAAACACCAGGGATCCCATTTGTTTACCTATGGCTGCTTTTATAGGACAAAAGAAGAACTGAGTGGTTCTAACATATACTGAATGGTCCCTTACGGAAAAAAAAATGTTTGTTGACCTCTGATGGGGAGCATCCTAGCATATAACATATACAGTCAATTGAAAATCCTAAACATTATCATAAGCATTCTTTATTACTCTCTCTACATGATGGTTGTGTGTGTGTGTGTGTGTGTGTGTGTGTGTGTGTGTGTGTGTGTGTTGCGTTTGTGTGTAGACCAGAGGTCAACCTCAGGTGCCATTCCTCAAGAGTCGTCCACCTTGTTTAGAGACAGGGATCCTCATTGAGACTCAAAGTTCACCAATCAAGCTGGCTGGCATACCAATAAGCCCTGGGGATAAGCCAGTCTCCACCTCCCACTGCTGGGATTACAAGCATGCTCCCCCACTCCAAGATTTATTTTCTATGCATTCTGGGGAAATGATCTCAGGCCTTCACACTTGCACAGCAAGTTGCTTTATGGACTGAACTGTCTCCTCAGCTCAAGATGGCACCTTTTGAAATGCAATTTTCCCAAATACTGTGTTGGGGCCATGACCTCGGATCCTCTCCCCACCAGAGGGCATAAAAAAGTGGCAGTCTACAAAAGGCAGATCTCAGCTGGTAGAGAGGCTAGCCCTCTTGTCATCTTATCTACAAGTCTCCTGACACCCAAGTGGCAGTATCATTTCCCCATCTCCTAGCAAAGCCAAGCAACCGTGCCCACCCCTTGCCATTCGACAAAGTCTTTTAAACAGATGACTTTTAATAAGTTAATCCATTCATTGTCTGCCGCTCTGAAAACTGACATGAAAGCACAATGACGCCTAATTAAACTTGTTCTGTGAAAACTAATTTGTCAAACCCAGAAGCACAGTTCATAGATAAATGCTAATATTTGAAAGTCAAATTAAAGTTGAAAAGGTTTGTAATAACAGTTAATTAACTCTTGTTTTGTTTTCCTTCACTGCGAACTTGAACCAACTGCATTGCAGGCGCCTCTTTAACATTTTGGACCACAAAGATAAAATTCAAAGCTTTGAGATACGCCTTTGATGTTGGTATTCTCTGCAGATTTGATATTATTTTAAGTCTCTTTGTTTAAAAATTCATTTTTATTATCCCTGCATGAAATGCATGGCAATTCCCCAAATAACGAGCCATCAGTGCAATTAACATCGTCGATCGACACCAGCGTTCTGATAATTAATACAGACGCGCTGCCTCCCCAGCGAGAGCTGTGAGGGCTAGATTTTTCAGAGCAACTGTTCGTTTACAGACTCAGCTTCAACCTAATGAAAATGGATTGTGAAACTTTAATGAACAAGACTTTGCTGTCATAATAATAAAGACTTTGAAACAACGCGGAGGCCTCCGTAGCAAGCGTCTGGCACCGTGCTTGTTGCTACGGTACATCAAACCAATTAAGCCATATGATGAATATTTACACCAAGGCTTTTTTTCCAACTCTATGACATAAGATAAACTCGTAAAAGTGAGTATTAATTCTGCATCAACAGTTTCTGACATTACATCCTAGGCAAGACACATCCACCCAGCCAAGAAGCTGTGTCTGCCCACCTCTGTTTTGTCTTAATAAATGTCAACAAAGGATTAAAACGTTCTGAAAATCCAATTTGCGTACACAGGTTGTAAGCATAAGAGAGAGGAAATTATCTTCCTAGAGGTGCATGAGGGGTGTGTGTGTGTGTGTGTGTGTGTGTGTGTGTGTGTGTGTGTGTCTGGGTTTATTTTGCTTGTGGAATATTTATAATGGTACTCCAGTGGACTGTGTATGGGTGCATTCAACTGCTTGGAAGAATGTGTGTTAGCATTTCTGCGTGTGGATCTATGGGTATGCTTGAGTGAACCACACTCTGCACACACATCACAGTTACATATACACCTATATATTTATGAATAGGTATGGGATGATAACTTTATGGGTTGATTTGTATTTCTTTCTATATCTTCTATCCATCCATCACTATGCATTGAGCATCTGTTCTGTCCTAGAAAGCGATGAATTGCAAAGGTCATGAAACCTTCAAAAGCATCTCTTGCTCAAGGAGCTCAAGAGTTTGGTCAGGGCTCTCCTCTTGAGTGCATTGAGAATTCCAGTTTATCAGGACAGTGCTGACACCGAGAGGAGACTGGTTTGGCATGTAAACCTGCCATGGATAATATAAATTAATTAAAATAGAATGCTTCAGCGGATATTGCATCTAGGGCTTAAAAACACAGTTATTGGGGAGAAGAAAGAATCTGGTGAAGGTGCAGTTAGGTGCCTTTATGCATACACAGACCTGAGTGTATGTCATGTGGGCTTTTCACAGCATCTGTATGCATGCCTATGTGTGTACACGTGCATCTGTTAATACCCAGGTCTAGTGTCTAAGAATCATGGTGCCCCCCTCTCTAGCAATGCCTCAAGACTAAAATCATCTCTACTGGATTGCTAAATAAGCAATTGTAGGTGACTCTCAGGGGCTGAAGTCAACAACTTTGAACCTGAATATCTGTCACCTGTGTTCCGAATCTGAACCAGGTTTGTAAGTCAGACTGCCCCGTCTCCATCAGTGTCCTGTCCTCACAGGTAGAGGATGGGTTTATCCTCCAATGTTGAGCACATGTTCAGTATCTAAGAACTCTTCAAATCCCAGATCGCCAAACAACCTTCTAGAAGTGGGGGTATTAGACAGAGAAAAATCTGCCAACCCTAGTAACTTCTAGTCTAGCTGTAGCCCAGCCACATGGAGTTGTTCACACGTACACAGACACCAAAGAGTAAATTCTGACACTAATGTAGTGAGGAATGTAGAAGAGGACGGAGAGGGGTGGGAGGTGGGGAAAGAGGAGACGGGAAGAAGGGAGGAGGAAGGAAGAAAAAGAGGAGGGAAAGGAGGAGGAACCAGAAGAGAGGAAGGAAGAGGAAGAACAGGAAGTGGAGAGAGAAAGAAGGAGGGAGGGAATAGAAGGAAGGGGAGAAAAAGAAGGGGAGCAGAAAGAGGAGAGAAGGAAATATGAGGAGAAAAGAGGAACTGGAAAGAGGAGGAACAAGAAGTAGGGAAGAAGGAATAAGAGGAAGAGGAGGACGGGAGGAGCAGGGGCACAGGAAGAGGACACAGGGCTAAGTGAAGAACTCATTACAGCTGCTCAGCCGTCCCTGCACCTGCCAGACAAGCCGTGCCTGAGCCGTAAGAATCCACTGACTGTTTTCCAGTCTGAGGCTAGGCCACGCCTTATAACATGTGTCCAGAGCACATCTAGGTCCAAGGAAGGAAATAAACGAGGTTTAGAACTGCTAAAAGAGCTGTTCCTGACCCGTGTACTCTATCCACAGGGAGCCCTCTGCACACATGGAAGCTCATTTTACTGACATCCTTAGAGGTCATTTCCTAGGCCCCCAGAAGAGAACAGCAATCAGTTCAATTGCTGCAGAAAAGACAGAGCCCAGAGATGCCTCAGCAGAAGTGGCAGGGCAGAAACTTACTCTGTAGCCATTCCTCACCCATCCTTCATGAAGACGAATTGTTGTCTCCTCATGCCCATGGCCTCAGTGCATAGCATCTGGTGTTCATAATGTTAATTCTGAGTCACCAAGACAAGACTGGTCACACTTGGCTGCCTCTGGAAAGAAGAACATAAAGACTCACAATATTCTCAAAGAATTTAAATGTATAAAAGGTTAGCCTTGCCCATCCAGAAAGTTCAACCATCTAAACGGGACTCACTTGCATCCATTGAGTGTCTGTGGTTTCAGAGAAGCTGTGACAAAAGCCCTCAAAGTATCTTATTCCCATTTGCAGAAGGAGAAATGGAGGCAGGGTGACACTGAGTTGTTAGAGGAAGAAAGAGGGTTAGTTCTTACTCTAATTCCCGAATCCTATTCCTCCTCCTCCTCCACCTCCTCCTCCTTTTCTTCCTCCTCCTCCTCCTCTTTCCCTCCTGCCTCTTCTCCTTACTTTTCTCCTCCCTCTTCTCCCTCTCCTCTGCCAGTTCCCCTTCCTCCTCTCTCCTCTGTTCCTTTTCTTTTACTCCCTTCTCTTTCTCCTTCTCTCCTCCCTCCTTCTGTCACTCTGTTTTCTCTTCTTCCCCCTTCACTGTACTAGTTCAACTGGCACAAACAGACCCAGAGTTCTTGTAGGAGACCTTACAATGGATGCTTAAAATTGTCACACCTATCAGTAGAAAGATGTCATCCATTGGACTATGTTCTTCCTTTCCATTCAAACAAATCTTCTGTCAGTCTCCTGTTCCTGGCTTGGCATCTCCACCCAGACCAGCAAGAATAGGGGTGTCTGCCAATAAAGCTTAGAGAAAGATGTTAGGCTCCTGAATAGAAGATCCCATAGGGCACAGACCACTCAAGCATAACAAAAGGTCTTCAGGAAAGGAAGATGGCATCCATGCTTTCCCACACGTTCATCCACTCGTTCAGTCAGCACACCTTGTATCTGAGTCCAGCATATTAATACATACTAGAGTTTACCTAGGCTGTGTCAGATGCCTTCTCAGCCTTACTTCTGCTCTTTCACAGTGCAAGTGGATAAAATGATATCCCTTAAAAAATATCTGAGGTTCAGAAAGTTTAGCACATTGTTCAAAGTCACACACACACACACACACACACACACACACACACACACATACACACACACACACACACACACGAGTAGCAGTCCTGGAATTTAACTGGGGACATCTCACTGTGAGTCTAACCTCCCACTGCATTGTGCTGCCTCTGACAGTGATTTTCCAGGTCCAAAGGGGCTAAACCTATCACATATATAGAAAGTAGTTTCAGTTTGGAGTCAGGAATCAAATAGAGAGGGTTGTATCTTTTCATGGTGCATGAAGCATATATACCTTCATGGCTGATGTCTCCTGAGACTTAAGGGATGTGGACACAAGACTGGATCTATGTCTGCTGAGTCCAAGGGTGCTCCATTATCCAGTCTAGAAGCAAAGACTCTTACATACTTGGGGACTGCAAAAACCAGCCTCTCCAACCTCTTCGCAACATCTCCAGAGATAGGAAAAACTCTCCATGGCCAGGAATTTATCTCAAGGATGATGAATTCCATCTGTGTAAAACAGTGGTTCTCAACTTGTGGGCCGCTACCCCTTTGGGGATGGAGAAACCCCTTAATAGGGGTTGCATAAGACAAATAGGAAATCACAGATTTACATTATGATTTAAAACAGTAGAAAATTACAGTTATGAAATAGCAATAAGAATAATTTTGTGATTGGGGTTCACTACAACATGAGGAACGACTCAATTTTTTGTGACTTTGGACAATGTGCTCAACTTTCTGAACCTCAGATTTTTGGGGAAGGGATATCATTCTATCCACTTGCATTGTGAAAGAGCAGAGATAAGTCTGAGAAGGCACCCAACCAGCCTAGATAAACTCTAATATGTAGTAATATGCTCCCACTGTAGCCGTCATAGCACTAGGAAGGTGAGAATCACTGGTGTAGAGAATTCTTGTTCCACACAACAAAACAGGGGTAAAAATATTTCTCCTTCTAGATGCTACCCACCGGCACATCACTGAGTCTCCATGGGGTTCTCTCCCCATTAGATGGTAGAGGTGCAGAAGACCATTGTGCATCGGGATATGTCCCTGGAGTCTATTAAAGGTTTTCTCGATGAGCTCTGGCAGGACAGATCTCAATCCTGTAGACTGTGACACAGCCAGATGTCAAAGACTGGGATGGCCTGACTGGCCCTCTCTG